>NW_027124953.1:31340-31758 GCF_001457755.1 Trypanosoma equiperdum
GCAGTGTGCCATCAGGAGTATCATCCGCATTGAGATGCTGCTGTCCAGTTATCGTGTTAGGAGGCTTATTGCCCCACCTGCCGCATGCCGTGCACTGGCAGATCTAAGACAAAAGAAAAATAATATATGGCGAGATGGTTTAAAGAAGAGACTCTCAGCCACATCTACTGGTAAGAACCAAATCGAGGCGCTTCACGGTGGTGGCCGGTAGTGGCACCAGTGGGGGAGAACTTCCGTGAAAGCACGATGAAAATTCTAAAAGAAAAAAGGGAATGAGAGATATTCAATAAGGATTTGGAATGCGTTTTGGTCTCGTGTATCTGTGAAGTTCGTTTGTTGTATGTGTTTTTTTTTACCGACGTAAGAAGGACGGCCGACACGTTCATTGTGATTTAAGCACCTTTAATGAGACTGGCGT
>NW_027124953.1:31768-37942 GCF_001457755.1 Trypanosoma equiperdum
GGTTCGTTTTTTGTAGGTGTTTTTTTTTTTTTACCGACTTAAGAAGGACGGCCGACACGTTCAATGTGATTTAAGCACCTTTAATGAGACTGGCGTCGGTTCTCCGCATAACTGAAACGGAATGCAACTGGTTGAATAAGATGAACTATAGAGGGATGTGCAAAAGATGGAGGCACTGGTACGGCGCAATGTGTGAAGACGGCATAATGACCCTACGCCCAAAAATATCGACAAAGTCAGAAACTGTGCTTGACGACGGTTGGGGTGAACGGGTTTGGAAGCCTCGAGGAAGTCACAAGATCGCTTGCAAGGGCAGGCAACTCTCAGGATGTAAAACCGTGTACGGCAGAGGCGTGCCAAAATATCATCTCCAGAAAACCAGAACACACATGCGGATGGAGTACCAAGGCCCGCTGGTGGTGACCGCGAGTCTGCCGAAAGCGGCAAACCGGTTAAACGAGATGTGACCGACTTGAGAACCAGCGCACCTCCGCCAAATCAAGGGAACGAGGAAGATGGCGAACAGGCTGATCATGTCAACACGGACCAACTCCAGGAAGGACGAGAAAAGAGGACGGAAGATACGGCCACTGGAGGCGAGGGGTTCAAGGGGGGGAAAATAGCATAACAAACCGATATGAACTGGAAAGCGCTCCGTTTTTCGCTGTATTAAGGCTCACGAACAAATTAACAGTGTGAAAAAGAGTTGCGAGCTTCGCCCAAGACGTAACCCCGGGGGGGTGGAGGTTGCACCGCAGGTAAGTCCAAGGACAGCGCGAATGCAGCGTGGGAAGCAGTGGGGAGCTCGTAACGGCCCCAAAGCACCAGAAAACACCAAGATCAAAGTTAATACTTGCCGCCCCACCCGAAAGTGCATGGACTAAAGATGCCCGGCAGTCCAAACCATGGTAATTCCAGAAGGTCGCTATGGCAAAGGTTTATGCATTAGACATAGGGCGGGCAAGTCACCAGGCTGTGTGGGAAAAGGCTTTCGTGCGCCGCGCAGATGATGTTCAGTTGGAGGGCGGAATACAATTATTTGGGAAATCAGGCTGAGAAAGGTGGCGAAATAGTAATTACAAAAAAAAAAAAAAACATCGACGGGAAGCACAACGGCGTGGGAGGATAACACCCAACATTTGGGGCACCAGGCTGAAGAGGTCCATGCCGACGGTGCACTCGGCTTTTCGACCAAAAAAAGAACGAAACCTGGTGTGGACGTAAAAGGGTTGGGGTTAGGGGGGAGGGGATGCCGTGCAGCGAAAATTCCGCTCCCCAAAGGGGCTATTACCTCAAACAAGTTCCTAACAATAGGGACGGTGATATACTGTCTTTCGGCACAAAAGTGTTTATCAACATCCGAAAAAATGCGCACTAACAAAAAATAAATATCTCTTGTGCCATTTGAATTATTGATGCGTCGAAGTTGAGAGAGATGGCAGCCGTCTTGGGGATTGCTTTTGAGCGTAATCAAAATTGGAGGTGCACATTTCTTTGAACCTGTGTCTTTTCCTTTAACTGTTAATAGCAAGATGGAGGGTTTGTGTGGGTGGTGGTGCATCCTATTTGTCGTAACAATCTCTCAAGCTGGTGAAGCACAAGAAAAACCAATTAACCGGGACGAGTTCGAAGCCCTGTGCAGGTTTATAAATCTCGCGGGAGACAGTGAGACACCAACGAAGGTTGAGAAAAATGTCAAGCGAACAGTGAAGAAAATTCTAACCGAAAGTGGGGTGGCCGATAGCAGGAAAAAGGAACTCGAAGATCTGCAAAAGCAAGCAGAGAAGTATCGAGAGGAAAACATGTCATTTTGGGAAACAGTAGGGATGGGGGAGATAAATAGGAGCTTGACGGACGCACTCTACGGGGAGAACCACAACGCCGTTGTTAAAGCACAAGGGAGTAGAGACCCCATCTGCGGCGCCAGAGAGGCGGACGCGGGTACGGAGGCAGGAAAGTCACTGGCGATCGACTTATTTTGCCTATGTTCCACATCGCCAGAACTTCACAACTTTCAGCAGATTTGCTGCGCCGACTGTCGAGGTGGAGCAAACGACCACCCCTGGATTCCTTCGGAAGATGGGAACCAGAGATGGAAGTTCCTTGCGCAAAAATGTGGAGAAACTAATCAAGGTGGAAAGCTCTCAACAGACTCCATTGAGAAGTCAGCCGAATTCTTTTTGAAAACATTGAAAAATCCCTTAGACTCAAGAGCGGAGGCACGCCGCACAGTGCTAGGAAGCACCAACGGCGATGTTAGCATTAATTGCAACGGTTGGAAAACTTCGGGAAACGGACGGTGCGTCAAATACGATCCAAACCACTTAAATGATGGGATCCTGTCAATACCATGGTACGTAAAATTGGCGAAGGCAGCGACCCGAATGGATAAATTAATGGAAGCTGAAAAAACGTTGCGTGAGATTCTGGAAAATGTGGAGAAGTTGGAACGAAAGCAAGTCGCAATACCACCCAAACCTGCTGACGAGGGTAATGCCGTCCCGAGCGTCTCAAAAGACGTCGTAGAAAACAACAATGAAAATTCCGGCGTAAGTAATAATCGTGAGAAAAGAGAAAGCAAAGGTGAACTCAACGAAGAGAAATCACCAGGGAGTGAAAAGTCGCCGGAGGAAGTCGACTGTGACGGCTGTAAACCCGAAGAAGGGTGTGAGGAGGGAAAATGTGAAAGCGAAAATGGGAGACACGACTCTGAAGGCACAAAAAGGCCACCTGTAAAGAGCCATTCTGCAACAATAATCGGTGGTTCGTTGAAGTTTTTTTTGCTTTTGGGATAAAGAGTTCTCCGTAAGCTTCAAAAGAATAAAAAGGTGGTGAAGGACACAACTCCAGTCACACAAGCGTAAAAATATTAACCACTGTACCATTCCTGAGTTGTGTGATGGGAAATGAGTTCGTCAACCCAAAGTTTGGAACAAAAATGGCCAACTATCGGGGAGGAGGGAGGCAGCGGGTACCACTGAACCATCTCCCTAGTCGCGGTGGTTCCCAGAATATTTTTTTGACGCGTAATGCGTAAGCCCTATATTATCACCGGAACTGAAAATTTGCTCGAAATATATTGATATTTTTGTTTTAAAGTGCAACGGAAACGAAACACGACAAGTACGTATTTTTATGAACGTCTAAAAGTTTATCAACTTCTCACATGCAAATTTACTCCCGAAAACAACTATATATAAAATGAAAGTAGTTGCAAATGCGCGAAGAATTTTCTTCTCCTGTCATCAATCACCGCCCCAAAGCGCCCGTTTAGTCCGTGGGAAAAGGGAGGAAACGTCCTTGCAAAAATAAAAAAACGCCGTGTTGAGACGGTATGAAATACAAGGGTGGAGAAAGGCCGCGTCCGTCCGCTAAACATCACCCGTTATTGCGGATTGCGTGTGACACTCTCAGGAAATGTTTTCGTGTCGGGAATGGGAACGCAGAACAACAACAGCACAGTTTCACATCCCCTGTCTTCTTTAAACGCCCGTATTATGTCAAAAAAAAAAAGACAGTACAACTGGAGCGCCGATACGCGTGACGTCGGGGGTAACTCTGTCTCTCTGTTTCGCGTAATCTTATCTTATTAGTGCCATCCGATCCGTGCCAGCAAGCCGCAACACTCATGTTGATGGAATAACTCCGCCGCCGGCACACCGCCTTCTAAGAACCCGAAAAGGCGGTTTGGAAAATGGATGGTGGGAGGTTCCGCTCGAAGGTTATTTTATCAACAGCTGCAGCCCGGCAAACTTAACATGGCGTTGAATTAACGATAGCTGAGAAACTGCGCGACACTCTTCTCGAAACCAACGGACCGCTTCTTTCAGTCCCCTTCGTGTCATTTCATGAAACCCGTCTTGTCCAAATCCCCTCTCGGAATCTCACTGCTCTCCGTCGAAACAGATGGCGCGAAGCGATCAGAAGCCGGTGGTGGGATTCGGCCACACATCCGCCAAACCTGCCGATGTGATTCGAGTCTCGTTGGGAGGGGGAAGTCACATTATGCAGGTGGATTTGACCTTATATATCACATTTTTCCTTCCCTTTCCTCACTGATGCTAGCACAGGGGGAACGTGGAGAGAAATGGGGAAGTAATGGTGTGTACAAAGCTTATTTCCTTGCTTCAGACGAAGGAAGCGGGGGCCCGCGCAGAAGCTTACATGAAAGACGTCCCTGTCAGAACTGCTGGTGTTTCCAAAGGGAAGGAAAAAACAGACTAGTGAGGCACCCTCCGCCTGTAACGGCACAGTTTGGGAAATCTTAAAAAAAAACTCCCCCAGAGGGGGGAGGGGGAAGAAATATAGAGGGCCACACCCCCTGCCTCTGATACAACATCGTTTCGTCATGACTCCTCCACATGTATGTGTTACACCTTTCATCAGCCTCACGGCGTTTCCAGCAGGGCGCATATTTACATCCGTGGGGAGGAGCCCAGAAGAATACGATCCATATTTATTGGTTTAACGAACTTGGGAGTAGGCGAACCCGTTTGAGCAGACGTCCCATTTGGATGGGGTCTGGGCGACCGACCTCTCAACAACTCAAACCCGGGCTTGCAGTTCGGCGACCTCGTACCTTGAAACTCTGGGGGCGACGATCCCAGCGATAGTTCGGTTGCGCGCCGGCGCAGGTTTCCAACCCCGTCCCGCAGCCCGGTACCTGTTTTCCTCAAACCTCCCACGCTACGCCCCTTTGAACCACAGTTGGTCAGGCTACCGGAAAGCGCGCTTGACGTGTGTCTGCGGTTTCCAGGGGATTTACCCACTCCCAACGTGTTGGTTGCCCTCATTGCGGAAGTCCACGCCGGCCCCGTGGCGAGGGAGTTGTACCGCTCTCTTTTTGTTGCTGGTCGAGCTGGAGCGCTCCACCCACGGTTCCAAGATGCCACACGCCCTAATGGAGGGGACACTTGTCGGTAGGAGCTCCCGACACCACTGGCAGCAGAAACACCGCGATACCCCATGGGGGCAGCGCTCTTCATACGAAGCATGCCAAACCGCTGCTGGACAGACGTCTGGCTACGACCGCCACCTCTGCGCGCATTCATTTCCGTTTCCATCATCTTTCGCTTTGCCTGATGCGCGGACGCGAGAGCATACAGCCTTTCCCACGGTCCGCTTCCATCTTGGCGCCGTGAGGCAGCAACACTACGTCTAACAACATTCCCCCGAGAAACTTTGGGTGCAGGGGGGGCGGTCGTGCTTCGTGGCTTGGCTGCGCGGCTCCACAAGCTGCGCTCGCGGTTCGTTGGCCTCGTTGAAAAGGAGTTTTTTGGTTTGTAGAGTGCTGTTGGCATTCTCGGTTGTGACAAGGCTTTGCGCCGTGGGTTCCAAACAGGCCTACGAGGGGCGCTCTCCTTGAATGGCCCCTTGTTGTTACGATATTCCTCCAACTCCCGCCGAACGCGTTTCCATAAGTCCTCAAGGGACACATCCTCCCGATCGTCCACATCTCCCCTTGCATTCTTGTTCAACAATCCCCTCGAAGGGGTGGCTCTATTTCCCACATTTCCGCGCGCCAGCAGCCGGTTACGACCAGCTGCACCGCTATTCTTCCCCACGGTTGGCTTGTTACGTTTGACATCATGGGTGCGACTGCGCCCCAACCCACTTGCCATTTCAAAGAGCTCCTGTAATTTTTCGTGAGACTGTTGCAAAACTGAACTCTGATCCATCCCTCCGGACATGGCGGGTTCGTAGAATGGAGTCGCCGTGGGTACCTTCGCAATACTGCCGCCGTGAAGGAGGTCATGCCCTTGTTCCAACAATTCCTCCAAGCGCGCCATGGGCCCACCGAGTTCATTGAGGTCCCTTCCCTCAACCCGACCCGCCACTTCAAGCGGGCGGCTACTGCCCGTGGACGGAGAAGTATCAAAGGAATCACCACACATGATGCCCCCCCCACGTATATGCAGTCAACTAATTATAGGTAAATATACACAAACGAGAGTACACAGATGCGTGTTGCAAGTGCAATACACTCTTGATGAAGTCCACCTCCCAGCGTTACGCTACACGATTTCCTTTCTGTTTTTCCTTATCTTCTTTTTTCTTTTACTGTCCAGTCCTCGATTTCTGACTTTCCGCCAAATGTGCTCACGGAGCAACAGTGAGTTCCAAGGATCACGGAGGTAGACCACGAAAGGAAATATATATTTATATATATATATA
>NW_027124953.1:37952-40196 GCF_001457755.1 Trypanosoma equiperdum
AATCTCCCGTACGCTTACTGAGACCACAACCGTGAGTTTCAACAGGTCCGACACACAACAAACCGAACAAAGTTTTCTTTTCTATACTTTGCCGATAATTCTCTCCCGCGCCCTCTCGCTGCAGGAAAAGAAACTGCTGAGTGCCCCCTCACTTTACCTTTACACGTACGCACACTCAAACTTCAAATTCCGCCGAGCGTTTATTTTTGATGCTGCTTTGTGGGTGTGACAGGTAGGGTAAAGGGTACAAAACCTACGGCAACAGTAATGATAATAATAACAATAAATAACTGTGAAAATGACGAAACGAACGCAACAAAAGGGTTGAAGCACAGCAAGCACCAAGTCGAGGGCCCACTTGCTTCCAACTAATGCGGTGGTAAAAACAAAATATACGCTCCCTCTTTCCTTTCTCCCCGTCCCCGGCCTGGCACTTCAACCAGTCAATTATCTCTCTCCAATTCAATGGAACTCTCTACGTGACCACCCTCGTTCGTCCCCTTTACGGGCCTGCGTGCAGCTTTCGTATCCGGTTGAATTTTCGTGGACTCCAAACAGCAGGTCAAGTGTTCGTACCAAATATTCCCCTTATAATATATTTATATATTCCCTTTTTTCTTTTGTACACCGCTGACGGCGTTACTGGTGGATGGCAGGAAGAGCGAGTGGCACCGCCCCCTCACTGATTCCCCGCCGTTGCCTCTATGTTCTATTGCTTTTCCTCCCTTTATTTATCTTCTCTTGTTTTCTTTTGAATATGAAAATACCAATTACTCGTGATGCTACAGCCACTGTTAGGTGAAAGAAAGGTTTGCCCTTGCCTCCTTCTTTCCTCCTTCCTGTTCCCTTTTTTTCTTTTTTTTCCCCCTTCCTATAGGTGACAAGTTAATTTTTTTTAAAAAAAATAAGTAAATATGTAAACAATGCCTTCAACTTTTTGATTTGTTTGGTTCTTCTTTTTTTTAAAAAAAAAAAAGATTAATCTTTGGAGGGGGTTAACCCGCTGAGGTGGTTGGAAAGGCAGCAAGAATTTGCACTCAAGGCCACAAGCGTAATGGGATCATGCAAATTCATGTGAACACTTAAATCGTCATAAAGGCAGTTGGGGGCCAAACAAAAACACGCAGGCACTTCTAGGCATGAATATATTTTAAATACATAAACACAAACACGCCATTAAAAATGGAATGCACACGAAACACACAATGCGGTTAACATTTTACAAGAGGAAACTGACGGGAAAAAAAAACGCAAATTGCACGTCACAAACCTGCAGCAGGGGCCGCACATTCTTAACACGATGGTTGCAAAATGCTCACACCTACATCAGGTAGTCATAATATGACTGCGGTGGTGAGGTCGCAGTTGAGGCCATATTATTTTTTAACACGCAACGTGGCAACGCTGCCCTCACACTTGTGCCGCAACTTGTGAAATAAGAGGAACACAAGAGATGGTAACAAAAAAAAAAAAACACTCAGCACTATAATCAAAAAAACGCACCAAACAAGCAGAAAAAAGAAAAATTATAAAAATAAAGTAAACAACACAGCACGAAACGAAGTAGGAAGGTACATCTGCGTACATTACGAATTTTATGCACATACGGATATCGACCTGACGGTAAACATTAGTTCAATCCAAAACACAACCCTTAGAATTCCGATGGCATGTACCTTTATTGTAACCTCAGAAGCGAGGCGTATATTAACCCGGTTTGTGGCAACAAGCGGCGAGACCGAAGCGGCAGTAATCATTCAACTCCGCTCGGATGCGGTTGCGCAAGGCGGTGAGCGAAATATCCATGCGGTCGTCCACAATATCAAAAGCTGCATTCGAAGGCCTCCCCGCTTTGGGTTTGGGACCCGAAACCGCCGATGAGGTCGAGCGGTGACGACTACTTTTCCCCGATGTCGCACTAAACCCCTTTAATGAAGTGGTACCCGTTGGAGAAGGCGAGTTCCCGCCATTAAATCCACTAACTGAATTTGTTTCACCCCACGCAAGCCGCACCGACCGGTAACCGCAAAGGAGAGTCATTGATTCATTCAACAAATTCTCCACACGATCCATAGAAGTGCGAATCCGATCAAACTCCGCCATGCACGGGGAGGGAAATGCCACCCGCAACGGAGTCCCGCCACCATGAAGGCAGCTCATTGTGGAATTGCACACACTAAAACCAGACACAGCAACCTCAAGCAAAGTAAACAAAATTGAAATTGAGGAAGGAAAAAAAAAAAA
>NW_027124953.1:40225-52635 GCF_001457755.1 Trypanosoma equiperdum
TAAATGAGCCACCACCACCACCACCACCACCACCACCTTCCAAACCCTAGAAGCTCCAGTCACACGAAGCGATGCCTTCACACGAGCCAATAAATATTCTATAGCGTATGAACAGACGAAACGGAGGAACTAAAACTAATAATAAAAATAAAAACAGAAACGCTCTTCCACAAGGGGAAATATCCCAACCCAGGGGGAAAAAAACGCTTCGGAGTGCTACTTGAGCCACGTCCCCGCCCCCTTCTTTCCTTCCCTTTGCCTTTTTAATTGGTTATTTCCCCTTTCTTTCCCCCCCCCCTTTTTTTTTTGAAAGATTGAAATTACTATTTGTATTAACCCTTGAAATCTACAGACGCCTGTCCGACAGAAAGAAAAAAAAAGATGATGGTTGGGGGAATGAAAAACTTTACAACAAACTTATAGTGAGTTTCACTGCCTTCTTTTTTTTATTATTATTTCCGGCACGCGCACTTCTTTGGTTTCGTTTTTATTTCGTTTTCCTTCCTTTTGTTTATAATTACGCGTCTTTGACGAGGTGCGTTTCAGTGGCAGCAACTTCCCTCTGCCACTGAAACGCAGTACAGGCGCTGCTGAACTAATGCAAAAAAAAGAAAAAGAGCAAGCCTTGTAAATGAAGGAATACGAAATAAAACAAAACCAAAGAAGTGAAGCAGTTAGGAATCAGAAGGTAGCAAGACGGGATCCTGCAGAAGTGCTGGAAAGGAGTGGAATCACAAATAATAACAGCACACACACACACACACACACGGAGAGAGAGAGTAATTTGTGGAAGGTAGAGAAAACAAAAAGAAAGCACCGCATAGCACAACCCTGGGTTCAGTGACGTCCTTGTCATGCAAGCAAACAAGAATATATAAATAAGTATATGGTCGGTTACGGCACCTCGTAATTCATTCCCCACATCTTCACTTCTTTTTTATTTCCTCCCCTTCCATTTGATTCGGCTTTATTTGACCAGCAGGAAGCACGTCTCTCTCTCTCTCACTCAACAACAGTTGGACATTCATTTTTTCTCTATGTGTTTTGCGCTCAAAAAAAAAACTCTATGTGCGCGCATGGGTTTCACCCGCCGCAAAATCCATCGTCGCTCCAGCAACAAGCATATGGGTGGGTGAGCATTTAAGCTCCACAGTGGTGCAGCATGCCCAAAAAATTAAAAAAAAAACGACGAGAATGTTTTTAACCTAATGGAGAAATGTGCAGTAGAAACTAGACTCATATCATCGAACCAACATTCTGATGAAGCTTCACACACGACACAAACCCGTATTTTCTTTTACGGTGTCGGTCCGCATGTGGCACTCGTTGTTGTAGCGGTGATGCAGCTCCTCCGCCTTTTTATGAACCTCCTCCAGAGACTCG
Organism: Trypanosoma equiperdum; assembly: GCF_001457755.1. Classification (NCBI taxonomy): domain Eukaryota; phylum Euglenozoa; class Kinetoplastea; order Trypanosomatida; family Trypanosomatidae; genus Trypanosoma; species Trypanosoma equiperdum. The sequence goes on from NW_027124953.1 coordinate 41,609, forward strand.
TCAGCAGTCGTGTTCAAATTCCCCAGCACATAATACAGCGCCGGATCAATCATAAAGGCTTCAGAAGAAATTTTACCGCTTCCGAAGCTGCGGCAGTAGCGGTGGAATGCAAGAGATGTATAAAACCCTTTGGTACTGGGACACAACACCGCACTCTCAGAGTTGTCCCTCCTTGAATGTTCTGGTTGGCAACGTAAATCGACCCTAGTGGAATCCCCACGACCGGAAAACATAAATTCCCGCACCCGCTGCCACTCATGTTGGCGCTCACATCGCTCATTCCATGCCGTAACCCCGCGAAGGGTACCGCTACGAGTTAGATTCGCCACAAGGTTCATTTTCCAACTTTTAGAAGCAGCCGCTGCAGAGACTGCGTCGGGTACATTACCGCTCGGAACTACGGCGTCATATCGCCTGGGCACGCTGTCAAACCCCACCAATGATCTATCATCTCCAATATCCTCCTCTTTTCCCGCAAGGCCGCGGGTGGCCCGGCTGCGACGACGCGAAACCGATTTTCCCGATGCGCTGGACTGCAACCGTCGCAGTGCCCCAAGTCTGGTAGGGGCACGCTCCAAAGCTATGCGACTCTCCCATTCATCATCTGTTGCCCTCAAAAGCGCCTCCGTCCCAACGTCTTCCACATTAGTTAACCGCGCCAGCCTCTGAATCACAGCAGTTTTGCCATAACCAGACAATGGACTCACAGCGGGCTCATGATTATATGAGTGTGTGGAATCGTGCGCACGCTCATGTTGTTGCTGCCGATGCCTGCGCAGCAATTGCATGGCAAGCGAGCTCGCCTCCCCACACATGCCGCCACTCAGTGAAACAGCGGATTGCATTGATGACAATTGTGAAGGGCCCTCGGTAACGGTGGTATTGGCCCAATGGCGACGCAGTACCCGACGGTAAACACAGCAGGTGCGTCTCATCAAAAAAAAAATAGTGAGGGGAGTCTGTTGATGGAGAGAAGAGCAAAAACAAACAAGAAAAAAAGGTAACAGAAATAAAAGTAACAGGAAAATCGACTGACAGAGAGCATCAGAGTAACCTGCAGACGAAAACGCGGGAAGACCGCTGCACGTGGTAGCAGAGAAGGGGGCGCGATCTTTACTCCCGACATGAACTGAAAGAACCTTCGTATCTGTGCCTGCATGAACCTGTTGCAATAAAATGATGCATACAGACGCAGTTCGTGGATGCGACGTGTGCCTTCACGTACGGGGGAGAACCCATTTCCCAAAGCTTACTGCCTTCCCGTTGCATCACCACGACGGTGGCCTCCCCATTGTTGGGGTTTCTGCTTCTTGGGGCAGTCACGGACCTCATGCCCCTCTTCTCCACAGAAAAAGCAGCACTTCCGCGCGGCACGTCCATCGCTCTGGAAGTACAACTGTTCTCCAGGTTCCTGGAGAGCCATCAGCAACCGCCGGAGCAAACCACTTTGCATACCCGGACAGTTAGGTGACAGATGCCCCGGATCAAAGCAACGGTAACATGTGGCATTTTTGTTGAAAGATGGATCGTCTGCCCGCTCGATCAGCATCCGCTGCCGCAGCCGCTCACTAACGTCATTACGGTTGTAAAGCTGCTGTACGGGGTGGCCCAAAGCACACTTCGGCCCCAACGGACAAAATCCTGTGAGGTAAAAGACACACGGTGGGCGGAAGACGTGCCGCAGCCGGCACTTGGGACCTAATGGACAAAAACCTCGGCGGTAAGCGGCGCATTCCGGCTGCCGCTCCACCTGCACGACGTGCTGGAATGGACACTCCGGATTGGAACATTCACCGAGACGCTGATAAAAGGCACATGCAGGGACATAACGATCGTCGTATTCATGCAAATATACACAATTTTCACCGTTCACGCAGGCGCCGCGAAGCCAATGCTTGCAGACCTCCAAACGCATGGACTTAAATTGGGAGAGAACATGCCGCTCAGGGCACGCCGCACCGTTTCGACACTTGCCATGTTGGAACGGCTGACAAATTTCAGACCGCTTCGCCGTAGCGGGGGCCTCGACTGGAAGGGTATCCTCGAAGGCAAGTGACGTGTGGGCAGCGTTGTCAGTAAACATGACGAACCACCGTAACTGAATAAGGGTGATGCAGGGGATAATCAAGTGGTACCCCCTCCTGCTGCTTCCACCCTTTACCCTCTGCTACAAACTACTACTTTCGCTCAGGTGGAAAAGAGGAAAGGGTTGAAGGAAGAAACAATGCACAGTCCACGCGCACTGTCCACTCAACAGCAACCACATGCGAAAGAGATGGAGAAATAAGCAACAGCGAGTTTAGAGGTGGGAATGTGAGAAATTAACGGAGGTTGTTCGAGCCTCCGCTGCGCAACTCTTTGCAGTTCCAGAGAAGTGAGTTCACAAACAGCGGCCAGCCGTGGTAGCGGGCAAACAGGAAGCGAATTAAAAAAAGAGCGAAAAAGCCAGATAATAGCAGAAGCACCCTCTACAACCACTTAAACGATGCCGGAAGCACACAACCGAACTCCACAAGCCCTCTGTTCTTTTTAAGAATGCACGACGATAAAAATCATTCCCTTACAGTCGGTTTAGTGGGTTGATCAAACGCTGCCGGAGCACTGCAAAGGAAATAGCGGCAGAAAAATTCCTCCAGCTCCAAATCCGCAAGAGCATCGGCACCGTCCTTAACCCCACCGGATGAATCCCCGCAAGGGACTTTCACCCCATCACATCCGCACATCACCTGAACTGCGCTGCGGAGAGTCTCCGCAGACAACACTTCAACATGCACCTCATCTGTCGTTTGGCAACCGCCCATGCCGGAAGCACCACTGCTGTTAACGCCGTTTATTGCACAATCAAATGCACCTCGATAACGAAGCAGCCCACACTGACCCTCAAGTGGGCGGTCTCGGACCTCGAGGTATCGTATGATGTTTGATCGGAGGTAACACTGCATGCGTCTCATTGTCGTGCTGGCGAAAGACCAGACGCCATCCTCGCAGTTTGCAACAAAATCTAACCGCTTCAACAACTCATCCAACACCCTATCCAGCAACCGCCAATTTGGCAAACATCGCGGCGACTCCGCAATCTGGATACAACATATGTTCCTCACGACAAACATCAGCGTCTCACTCCCCGCCTTTCCCGTCATTTCGACAGACCCCTCCTGCAGTAGCGCTGCACAGCCCAGCTTCGCCCAATACAACATACAGTGGTGGTACACCAATGCGGGCATAACTGATACCATCTCGAAGGACTTCTGACCACCTGGGAATGGCAAAAGGCCACTTTCAAACCATTTCTGGGCGTCGGCACCGTTGCGGCCGTGCAAAGACAAAATTGTCATGGAGGCCTCTTGCCAGTCACGCTGCACCGCAACCGACGAAGCCGCTAATGTGTGCCGCTCGATCAATTTGTATGCGCTGTCAACATTGCCGTGCAGAAACACTAGGCGCCTGGCGGTGGCCAGAACGTTTGCATGTGGATCGTGGTGCCGTGGCCGCAGCCGGTCGTCCTCTACACAAGGCAAGAACGCCAGCCTTCACTCCTTCTCTTACCTCCGCTAGGCCACACTAAATATGTTCGTCACTACGTCCTTAATGCAGTAAGCTGTCAAAAACGGCGACCACTCACTTTCAGATTTTCCTTCACGGTGCTGCGATTACCTATGCTTGACGTAGACGAGTCCGAGTAAAAAGAAACTGGTACCAGCACACCTGAGGTCACCCCCCTCCCCCCCACAACCGCAGGAGTTCGTCAAAAAAGCGTAAAGGTAGAGCAAGAGTCTATGGAAAGTGTCGATAGGAAAGGCAAAGTGAATAAACTAATATATATATATATATATATATGCCCGACTAAATCTGGCTTTGAAAAGAAAATTAAAAGAGAAACACGCAAGAGGAAGAGTGAGAAAGAAAGAGGAGGACGATTAAATGATTTGGGCGAAACCGGGATAAAAGATGGCATTCGGACATATAAATATCGAACGCTTTGGAGGCCATAGTGGCAAAAGTTAATTAGGTGTGACCAAGTTGCGAGAGGGGTGTTCTACCACTATGGACTTGCCCACTATCTGTTCAGACGTGTACCTTAAAGTCAGATGTAGGGAAGAGCGAACGCTGGTGGGGTAGCAATTGGCACCTTTCTTTTTTAGGGGAGGAGCATAATAAAAGCCCCCCTCTCTCGCTCCTTCCAAATCATATGTGTTCGGGAAGGTAAATATAAACACATGTGCAGACACGATAGGCACAATTGCAGTTAACGTCACTATCTCACCGACACATCTCTGCACTCTTTCTACAAACTATTGAAAAAAGTGATGGAGAAAATAAGGTGGAATACGAGCCGAGTATGCTGCGGCAGCGTCTGCAACCACTGTTATCACATCCATCATTCGTATGACTAATCACTTATTTGTTTGCACTCCTCCCCTTCATCAACTTCAAGTATTCAAAATTCGCTTTCAGAGGCGAAAGAAAATGCAGTAATGAACGAACACAAACTTTATGGTGAGAGGCAAAACACCACCCGCCAACGACCCATACAGTTCCCCACGGTTACCCCTACACATCAAGGAGGCGGCACACAGCACATACGGTGTATAAAATAGCGTATACATTTGCGCATGATTGCGCATTTATAACGTTGCTGTTGCGCTGCATTGTGATACCTCCATGCGGAATGGCTCAATGCAGCCTCATCCGTTTGTCATTTTGCCGACTCTTTTCTGGGACGAGTCTCTCCGATCCACCACTAAATACCCTAATCGCGTCCCGCCACGGCAAATAATGATATGAACCATTCAACAGCCAATAGCACATTCGATACGACACGTAAATTAAGCATACACACATCAACAACAACAACGACGCACACACACATATACATACACGCGTATACATCTCCCTTCCTCATCGTTTATGTGCCCGTACCGGCACTGGCACATTCCAGCACGTTTTTAAAGGAGTCGAAGGTCCCGCCGCTTCATTTCACTGACCACAGTAAACTCCACATTCCACCTCGACCGAATCCACAAGGAAAGCAAAAAATGCGCCAAGTCGTCATTAAGGGTTAACTGGCGCGAGGTGTAGCCACGCACTGCAGGTCGACCATACTCGTCGGCGTAAGGACCCGCTAGAACAACAACTTGAGACCTTCTAGTTTCGAGCACGTATATACGATTGTCTTCGGGACTCATGTAAACACCAAGGCCACTGCCACACGAGAGGGCATGAATGTAAAGCTCCGGTGGCCTTTGTGATGGTCTCAAGCAAAAGAGTTTGCCACAGAAGCAGCACAGGAGACGATTCCCTTCTGTATCGCCACACATGCTACAAGGTTCATTGGGGTTGAGGCTGAGGAGTAATTGGGCGTGGGCATCAGGAAGGTGCAACACACGATTCATTAAGAACCGCTTCCACAATAAGGCCCCTTCATACACAACACCCAACGGTTTGAAACGAGGCGCGTCATCAAGAAGAGACACGTCGCGGCAACGGTGCAGTAAACTAAGCGGGGTTCCTTTGATCATCTTCTCATTCCCTTCCGAGACCGCTTTGTGAATTAGCGAGACCAAGGCCTCCGAGGCTTTTGTATGTCCCCACTCGCAGTTTTGAAGCGGTTTCTGCAACAAATAGCACAACATGGTGAAAACAGCTTGGCTCTGACCCTCCAACGTTGCAAGCTCTTCCGACTGAAACGGAATGAATACAACCTTATCGTCACCGATCTGTACCACCTCAGATGGTGTATTGTCGGTCAGCAACGCCTTGAGAAGCGTAAGGCACCCCAACTCACGCCATACAGACATAAGAAGTCCACTGTGAGCGCCTTGGCCATCATCGTCGACGGGCCCCGAGGTGAGGGCAGAGAAATCACTCGAATGCAGTAAGAGTGTCGTGTACTGAGCCACGTACTCTGCCGCGTCTGAGGGATGCAGTAGTGCATTTAGAATAAGTACGCAAAAATTATCATCAACATCGTGACAGGAAAGTTCCGCACAAGCATGGGAAATAGTCCCTTCAAGTAATATTGGCTCCAGTGATATCATGAGGGAGAGGAGGGTGAGCAGCTCATTGTACAGCACAGCACCTCCAACCTTCACCCACTCGAGCGCTACGCACATTTGCGCACGAACACTTCGAGCAACCTCGACAACCTCTCGAATGTTCTTATTTTCGTCCCGCGGTTGCTTCCGCACACTCCGCGATTCATTCCCGCTGCCATCACAGGAAGAATTGGTAACAGCTACGCTAGAAATGTCACACCACAAACTCTGCAGTGCACCTCGGGCGGCCTCGTCAGAGCTGACAGCACGTAACGAACTCTCCCGTACCATCTCAAACAGGGAAGATGCCTCTCCCGTCGCCACATTCGCAGGTGGCACGGGGCACGGGCAGAGCGTGGTGCAAACCATGAGGCACATTGGACAGCTGAAATCGTTGCGAGTAACCGCTGCAGGCAACCGGTCCATGTCTGGCGTGTTTTGCAAAGTGGAGGCCATTCGACCAAATATCCTCTTCACACAACTCATGTGGGCGGCATGTCCACAGAGGTAAAAATGAGTGCTTAGCTTGCGCTTTTGAGGTTGTTGCTGGTGGGAGTCGACCCCTGTGTCGTCAAATCGAAGGCGGTCAAGCACATCAGACACAGAAACGTTTCCGAAAAGAGCAAGCGATCCCCTCGCATGATCCCGGCATATGCAACAATCCATGCTTCGGATACGCTGCAGTATTGGGTTGGCCACCGAAGAATGGCTGCCACCTTCACACACAGAAGGTTTCACACCCGGTGCAGGTGCGTCTTGTGTTGCATAAAAGCCAAACCTCGAAGGATCAGAGAGCATGGCAAAACTTTTCTTCGCGTTAATCGCTTTCATACGCTTCAAAAGCGCTGACTGCTTCCCCTTGACGTCCGGTCGGCAGCACTCACCCTCTCCACGCTGCGACTCCCCAACCGCTGGCTTGTCTGCCCCAACCGAAAGGGAAGGTTCACTCATGCCTTGAAGTATAAACTCTACCATTCCAACAATACCAAATATATCCTTCGTTACCTCACGGAAACGGGTGCGTAGTTTGCGTAGCGCATCCACTGTTGTAGTCGCGGACGCTGTCGACACCGGTGAACGGCCCGCCCCAAAAACTAAATCCGCTTCCACAGGAACTTCAAGGGCTTCCTTAAGGTTCCTCGCGTTGAGAAGACCTTCCACACCGAGCAGCTGGTTGAGTTGTTGCGGAGCGTGTATTGGTGGGGATGAATTTTTTTTATGAAACTTACCAACCGCATCCCAATCCACCACAGTAGCAGCAGATCCACCTGACGCACCAGCACCAATGATTGTGCATGCCCTCATTGCAAGGTACAGCAAAGAGATGGCATGCGCCAACGTAATGATACTTACCGTCCCCTCAGACCCCGAACAGCCCTCCAGCCCGTCAAACATGTATCCGTGAACTGCACGTATGGCAACGCTAAGCACACAAGGATCCTGTAGCAGTAGAAACACCTTGTCACGGAATACGGCGGCACGACGAGCCTCCCACGACCCTTCCTCAGGCCGCTCAGTCACTTCAACCCATCGTATGTTAGGTGGAGGGAACACCGCCGGTGCATCGTTAGAGTCTCCCTCCCCCCCACTGTCGGTTCCCATCCGCTTCCTCCGCACTAAACGGTCGTAGAGATCGCACATATCAGGTAAATGGTGGTCCCGAAGTGATGGATGATAAAGGTTTATGTACGACCGCCACGTGCAAACATCCTTGAACTGAACCACCGCCCTCTTCCGGCTTTTCACTGTCGTGGTCACTTCTCTAAAAATTAATGGAAGCAATTCATCAAGGTTGATGCCGGGTAAAGCATGTTCCAACTCACTGGCTACCCTCTCCAGGTCGTCAAGGGAGTGACCGCGGTCCCCTGCAATGACGTGCAGTAACCGCCGTTTCAATGCGAAGACTAAATCAGCCTTATTATTAATTAGTAAACTGCAGTCCTGTACACAAAGTGTGAGGACAAGCCTCAAAAAGCCGGTGTAACCCAACGCACGATTCTCCTTAGAGAACATGAACCGATTCAGCAACTGAGCTGCAAACGTCTCTGTGGGGACCAAAAGCATAAGCAGTTGCATCATGCACACGTCTGCTTCGATCATGAGTGTACTGCAAGCAACGTAACACTCGCAACGCCTTGACAACTCAAAGCGCTCACCATGCCAAAGACCTTGCTCATGTTGGCAGAGCAGGACCAATGGCATGAGAAGCTCATCAATCCAATAATCTGCCCTCGCTTCTGTTTCCGCAAACAACTCCGAAAGAAGAGAGACGAATGACCCCTGTTCAACTTCCGCCCCGCTTTCTTCAATTCGCTTTTGTACCTTCATCCACGACTTCACTATTTCTGCGAAGAATCGCATGTGCGGAAGCACAAACGATGTTGGATTAGGTGATTTTTTATCTAGCAAGTCATATCGTTCCAGTAGTGGCTTCCCATCTGCGTCCACAGAAATTACTTCCTTTGGGGAAAACCCGCCCCGCTTTTCTTGGAGAAGGGCGTTAATGGCCACCATACACTCTCTCATTAGCTCACGCATGTACTCTCGACAAGTTACGTTACACCCAACCCCACCGCCTCCGACCAACAGTGCTGATCCACCCTGTACGGAAAACCCTTCAAGCATGTCACGACGCTTGCTGCTCTCAACAGCGGGGTCCAATGCACCACACCACGAGGAAGACGAAAGACTTTCCAACAGGCGGGGCGGAATTAACAACTCGCCCGCGTGCAACGACACCGCTACGTCGCGGGCCATATTCGCTATACGGTGAAACATTTGCTGCAGCTCTAACTCTATATTCATAGCACAGTCCGTTTCCACACTGCCCCCGTCTGACTCGCCCACTGATGTCCTTCGAAACACCATACTAGCACTCCCATTAATCGTGAGTAACCTGCACCAGCCGCGATAAAGTTGGCGCGACACAACGATTGCACAAGTGTTCTGTGTCACACACAACACTTCTGTCATCCACCTACAACACCTGACTGCCCTCGAGACCTCTTGTGGGGAAGCGTTTCTCACATTCATGGTCTCACAACTGCAATACAACAGGCAAGAGATAAGCCGATGAAGAATTGTTTCTCCCTTGAGCACACTTTCCCACTTTGGATGTGGCTCCCGCAGTAAAAGGCTGTCCACAACATCACTGGATGTAAAGACCTGAACGCTGAGCGTTGCAACATGTAACTCCCTCCTCGTGGCGCCTCGTTCCCCGTACTTTAAAAGAAGCTCCGCAAAGGGGACGCGGATCAGCGGGTCACAGAGGGTGTTGTTGAATAACCAAAGAATAGAGCGTTCCCAAATGGAAAAACGGGATAACTTGGGGATTTCAAACCCATATAAAAATAATTCTTCCATGCAAGAAAGGTGACGCATCTCCTCCAGCCTTTTTCCATCCGCTACGCACTCAACACGCCGGGATACGAGCGCCTTCTCCATAAGGCTATGGCACAGCACACGTCGGGGTCCGTCACCACTGGCCGAAAGAAGCAGTGCAATGTCAGCTATCCGACGAAGTGCTCGATCAAACCACTGCATCCTTGCCAATTGATCATCACTACTGTTACTATTGCATTGGTATTCCGCCTGTGCGCCAACAATCGTCGTAATGTATAGTACAAGACCACGCGACAACACCTCAAGCCACTGTCGCTTAGTACAGTCCATATCGGCAGCAGGATCCGCCGAACTCTGAAATCCCCTATGTCGTGTGCAAAAAGAAGCAGTTTTCCACGCAGACGGGTCACCACAGTCACACATACCCCCACCAATCAAGCACTGCCGCACGACATAATTATGATTAATGCATGGAGAACTCTTGAAACAGTCACTACACATCACACACGAACAATCTGAGGCGCAATCCTTGCAAAACACAAGTATTTCCCCAGGTTGAAAAGAACGACCGCAAACACGAAACCCCGTCTCCTCTCGTATCATTTTTTCTCCTTCTTCATCAACAGTGAGACCCAGCCACCACTCCACCATTGGCAGAGCATTGCTGGTGCACTTCCATGCAGCAGGGGAACTATATTTGGTTCTCTCCTCCATCAACATTTCAAGTCCCGCGTTGACAGTATCACCCAGCTTTTGGGGGTATTGCCTGAGCAACGTAGCAGCTCCTGGAGGAACGCGGCACCTCAGAAGAATTTTTGGATCAGTTTCCAGAACATTTTCCAGAGGCACTAACCCCGACGCGTCACCACCCATATGATAGAAACGATCAAGATCATCCCTGACTGCACGCACCAACAGCAAACGTTCCTCCTTCCCAACGGTATGACTTTCCCACTCCATACCAGTGAAAATTTCATGAAGCTGCAGGTACTCCAAAAGGGTTCCAGAAGTCCACTTCCTCGGATCCATCGGATTCTGCACAGATGCAAAGCCTGACAACGCCATAGCTACACAAAACTTATTTTTAAAAAAAAACCTTTTTACAAAAGCAAAAAAAAAAGGATAAAGACGTGCAGAACACAAAACAAACAAAAAATTATAATATAAAAAGAAGCTTTCAAGAAAAAACAAAAATGAAAACAAAATAAAAAATGAAAAAGAAAAAATATGTGAACAGAACCCAATAGCCCCCTACAACTCATAACCACCTTAAAATAACGAAACGAAACAGTGGAAAGAAGTGGACATCCCAACCAACGCGCACAATACATTGCCATCGTGTAACTATCAGCACAAAAAGGGTAGTCGCAATAATTGCAACCGTCCCTCCACTATGGCATTACGAAATGGAAAAACTAAAACAAGTCAAAGGGAAAAACAATGGGAACCTGACAGGTGCAAAAGTGCAAAATGGTATGCCTCTTACACATTTCCCTTTCACCACCCTCACACATAGAAACTGCCATCAAGCATAGCGTGTAAATATTTGTCAGGTGAGGGCACTCTAAGCACTAATATTGAAATCAATTGTCCACCAAAGGTAAAAAGACAAGAAAGGCATTTACTAAAGCGGACACATTCTCTCCCATC
>NW_027124018.1:0-347 GCF_001457755.1 Trypanosoma equiperdum
TTGCAAGCATTATTTTCCCATTTGCAGTTTCCAGTGCAATCTTTCTGTTGCTTATCTTTGCATTCTGAAGTTTTTTTGGTTCCTCCTGTTCCTGCTTGGGTGTCTTGTTGTTCTTCTGCTGTCTCATTCGATTTGCAGTGGGGACCATCTTTGTCGTCAGTTCCTTGCCATTTGCAAATCGGACTCTTTTTTCTGCATTCAGCTGATTTCGTTAATTCTTCGCATTGGTCGGCACTTTGAGGCAATGCTGTTCTACCGGCCAGATTTGCTGCTTGTTTTGGGGCTGCCGTTGCCATCAATGCTATTGTGGTCATTGTTTTGTTTAATTGCTGGATGTTTTCCGCTAG
>NW_027124018.1:357-2468 GCF_001457755.1 Trypanosoma equiperdum
AGGAATGCTTTCTTGGCTGCTCCCTGGGCTTTTTCCATGGCTTCGGCAGCGTCAAGCATTTTCTGTGCCCACTCGATTGCTAGATTGTCGCCGCTTTGTGGCCCGTAATAAACGCAGCACCCACCGTTGCTGGCGTCTATGTCGTCGCAGCCGTCATTGCCGTTGCCTATTGCTGCGCCCAGCATGTAAGTCTTTGCTTTGTTGGTTCCAGACCCAGTCGCTGCTGCTTGTAGGACCGCACTGACGGTTGCTCTTAGCGCCGCTGGCGTCGCTAGCTTTGTTTTGCTGTGCTTCTTGCATGCATCGTACAACTCCTTCCATTGGGCTGGACCGTTTGCCATGTTTGCCCAGGTTATGTCGCTGGCCGAAATTGAAACGGTACCGCACACTGCTGCCTGGTCCTGTTGTGTGTCTTTGCTACAGATGCATAGGAAATCCGCTGCGATCGATTCCCCTGCGATTTTTCCCTTTTTGCCTCCGCTGCCAGCATTGCCGCATGCGTCTACTCGGCTTTCTACCGTTGTCGCCGTCACTTTCGTTTGTTTGTCAGCAACCGGGCCCACCGCTTGTTTGAGCAACGTCTGCGCTGTATCAGCTTTGGCTTTTAGCAGTTCCGCCCTGAGTTCCGTCGCCAACTGCAGTACGGCTTGGGCTTGTTCTTCCAGCGCTTGCCTTGCCGTGTCAGAGAAGTCCGCACCTTTTATTAGCTGATAGGCCTTGTCTGTCTTTGCTGTTTTGTGCCTATTAGCTGCCTTGACGCAGTTGGAGGCTGCCACCTCAACGCATTCCTTGCCTGCTGTTGAGCTTGGTTTGCTGATTGCTTCCTCAGCACTGTTCTTTGCCGCTAGTTCGGCTAGAGCTTCTGGGCTGAGTAGCGTTATGTTGATTAGCGCCGCTGCTTCCTCGGCGTCTGTTGGTTCGGCTGGTATCTCTGGCGCTGCTACCTGGGCTGAAGCGACATTGAGAGCGTTGCAAAGCAGTGCAAAGTCGCTAGCATGTGTTCCGGCTGCAGGGCCGGCCGCTCCTGCTGGTCCTGCTGCTACCGCCGCCATAAGCAACCCTGTGATAACGAATAAAGTTTGCTCTGAGCGAGTCGTGGATGCTTTTCTTCTTGCTGCTTGTTCCTGGGCAGTTGTGCTGGACTTCTGTCGCATGTTTCGTCTTGGTGTCCTATATATAGCCGCTATTTGGAAGCAAAGAGTCGTCTACCGTTTCGGTTGCTAACAGTTTTTTAGATTTTCTAGAAACTCCTTGCCTTACTTGTTATCATGTGAGAGCCCACATTTTTCCCCTTTGATGTTCAGGGATTAGTTTTTTTTTTTGCGTAGGTGTGCGGAGTTGTACACTGTACCGGTGCAACTAGCAAAACTTTATTATCAGCTGTATCACTTGCGCTGTTCAAGGAACTGTTATTAACAATGCTGAAGGTAAATCACACAAATGAAAATTATGCTGATGTTTATGGGGACTAAACTATTAGTAACGTATAGGATGAAAGTAAAGGTAACAAAAAAACATCTAAGAAACGTTTGTTGGAAAACGTAGAACCTCCAACTCGTTTTGCAGCACATGTGCAATGCTAATTACAGTCTATATGGCCATGTATCTACACTGATTGCATCTATCCTTCACATCAGCAACTCCGTCCCTGTGAATCCTTAAAATCCGGCATATGCTGCTACATCTAAAGCATCTATCACTCGTGCGGTTTAATATGCTCTATGTTCTGATAATCCACAGCCAGCGGTTTGACTCCGAATAACAAAGCAATGCTGGTGTTTTGCCCAAACTTCACCGCTGTCCTTCTTATTTCGTGTATTCTGACTGACTTTATTTTGACATCCATTAAGGTTGTGTAATTTGGGGTCACAAAGTGCCTTCCTTTACGCTTTCACTTTGTTAACACGGGACGCTAGCTCTCCATCCGTGACCACTTTTACATGGATAACTCGCTTCATAAAAGGTGTTAATGTATATCAAGTATAACAATACAAAATTTACGGATTACCACCATTCTTTCTCTTCTCTTCATAGATGTTCTCTGTTAGTTCATATAGCCGAATTATTATTCTTTTTCTCTTTCCCTCTTGAACTTTAGTCAGTACTGTCTC
>NW_027124018.1:2478-3062 GCF_001457755.1 Trypanosoma equiperdum
CCTCTGTTAGTTCATATAGCCGATTTATTATTCTTTTTCTGTTTCCCTCTTGGACTTTAGTCAGTACTGTTTCCTGTTTCTATCAGTGTAAAATGAATGGCATTTATATTTTATCCCGGCGCCATTTCGTGTGTTTTTGGCGATCGAAGCCTGCATATTCATTGGTATGATGGTTTTTTCATCTTTGCTAAGTTTTACAATGAGTATATTTAGCCACCTACTCCTTCTATCTTTTTCTGCCCTTTTCAATAACAATATAATCCTGTTCAATGTCACAAATACTCACTCACTCGCATTTAACCCCTGCAATGGATTTAGATGCTTACTTTTTGGCCGTTTATTGCCTCTTAACCACTATTATTATCACATTAGTATATACACAATCACAAAACACTTCTAACATCATCATCATCATTATTATTATTGTCATCATTATTATCATTAATGTTATTCTCATAACCCCAACTAATATGTATAAAATAAACGGTACAAACTTATTTAGAATAGCACTTGTTTTTCATACCATATTAGCCTAAAACCTTACATTCATAGGTCAATATTATGCACACTTTACTAAAATTTTA
>NW_027124018.1:3072-3772 GCF_001457755.1 Trypanosoma equiperdum
CTGCTTTTGTCACTTTAGCTTGGCACTCCCCATCTTTGAATTCACACCCGTCCTTTTTGTTGCATTTTTCTTTGTCTCTTTCTTCCTTGGAGTCTTCTGTCTTTTTGGCTATGCTTTCTGCTCCTGGTTGTGATATTTTGCTTTCTAATGCATCTTCTCGTGCGTTCCTCTCTGCTTCCAGTTTTGCGAGGACGTCTTGTTCTTCTTCCCCTTCTGACAAGGTTTCGATGTTGGCCGTCGTCTTTTTGCCCCCACGAAAAATCTTGATTGATTTTCCTGCGACCAGCGGTCTGAATTTCGATGTGAAAGCTTGATTGTTAGCACCGTATTCTTCTTTAAGAAAGCTTACTAGTTCGCTATTTTCTGTCGCTTTTATTGGGTCTAATAGGTTGTTAAACATCCCTAGGCATGTCGCACCGCTTTTTGCACTGTTGGATTGAGCGACAACGCTGGGCCGTCTAGTGTCGGTAACTGGACTGTTTTTGGTTGGCTTTTTAGTGCAGAGCAGATGACTTTTGAAAAAAACTGCCGCGGTTCCGTGTCCTCTTGCGCTACTTTGTTGGCGTTTAGACAGCTTTCTGCTGGGTTGTTGTTCTCGTAGACCCTAGCGATGCCGGCCACCTCAATGTGGTGCCAGGATACAGTGCCCCGTCTCATCGGGGGAAGCTAAGAGCCAGCAGCGTTCCTTTCATGGGGAACA
>NW_027124018.1:3782-3934 GCF_001457755.1 Trypanosoma equiperdum
ATAGAAAAAAATTAAAATATATCAAATATCATATATTTCATAAAATTAAGCAAAAAATTAAAATGTTTATGCTAGAAGCAAGAATGCAAGCAAAAAAGGGACCTTGTTAATGATAAAAGTATTGCTTCCTGTGGTGTTTGTTTTACCATCTG
>NW_027124018.1:3944-4196 GCF_001457755.1 Trypanosoma equiperdum
TATTATCATCATTACTATTATTATATTATTACTACTCTTATTATAATAGTCGTATATACACACTAACAACACTTCCCTATCATTGTCATTATTATTATAACTCTAACGTATATCTATAACATAAAGCAAAATAGATAACTTAGAATAGCACTTACTTCTCATACCTTATTAACCAAATATTTTACACTCATATAGCAGTCTCACCCCAAGTTTTTATTTTTTGAAATATTCAAGAACTGTTATAATATATAA
>NW_027124018.1:4206-5371 GCF_001457755.1 Trypanosoma equiperdum
AAATTCTCTCATAATAGCAAATTTCACCAAAAATTTTATAATTTTCATAAAATATATCAAAAATATTGAAATACTAGAATACTAAAATGCTATTTATACTACCAAACTCACAAAAGTAGCACCTGTACTCAGAGCAAAATTTTTATTAACGAGAAAAGTGGAATCATTGCCACTGTTTGCCTTCCCATTTGCAATACGGAGATTTACAGTCTTTTTGTTCTTTCCCTTTGAATTTCTCTGTTGGCGCCGCTACTGCAGCTCCATCTCCTGTGCTGTTGCTGTGTTTGTCTGCTCTTCTCCCTCTTTGGGTTGACACTTGCCGGTGGCTTCATCCCCTTCCCACTTGCAACTTTTTTCTTCACATGTCTTTTTTGGTTTGTATTGTTTGCATTCTGCTTTTTTGTTGGGATCAAGTCTTTCTATTTGTTTGTTTGATTTGGATTGTGTGTTGCTTGAGTCTGCATCGAGTGCGCTCTCGTAGATTTGCCATGTTGTAGCGTTGATGTGCAGGAGCTGTGCTTCAGCGGCGTCCACTCCGGCCGGCGCCAGTGCTTTTTCTGCAGTCTTAATCCCTTTAAGAATCTTCGCTTCCCACGGTATCCCTTTTCCAGCGTTGCTCAGCTGGAGTTTGTAGTTGACGCACGCCTGGCTGCTGGAACCGGTGCAGCCAGTTCCCAAGTTGGCTGCATAACCCATGATATACAGCCCTGCAGCGTCTCCTGTGGTGCCATCTCGTTGTTGTCGACCAATGTTGTTTTTGACTGCAGCTAACGCCGCTGCTAGAGTTGATGGCGTCGCCTCTGCATGTTGTTTGGGGAAAAGACTTATGAATGTCAGGTAAGTGGTCTTGATTGAGGTTGAGGGATTGGCGTAGCCTTCGCTACCTGCCCTTAATCCGTTATTGGTGTGGCCGCATAACTTTGTGGTCGCTGTTGGGCCGATGGCGCAGAGGCAAAGTAGGTCGTTGATTAGCGAGGTTTCTGTATTGTCGCCGTTGCTGCCCCCGCCAGCTCCGGTTCCGCCACAGTTTTTGTTTGTCGTAGGTGTCGAGCCGAACATCTCGTCGTCTTAACTGGTAGCCATGAAATTCCCGTCGTCTGTTACCGCCGCGGTGTTCGAGGCTCGTCCGGTTGCGGCTGCCAGCAGCTCTGCATTTGCTTTCTTT
>NW_027124018.1:5381-5890 GCF_001457755.1 Trypanosoma equiperdum
CTGCCTCTATTTTGCCGTCTATTGCAGTTTCACGGCTTTAGCCACCTCGAATGATTTATTTATCTGTTCCGCCGCCTTTGCACCACGGTTAGTTTTAGGAATCTTCGTCGGCCAGGTTGTTTGCTCCGGGAGAAGCTCCTTCAACTTGACCTCGGTCTCCGTCGTGTTGGAGTATGCTAGCGCGTGCGCTACGCTTATGTCCTCGAACCACTGTAGCGCTCCTCTCATCAGCTGGCACATCGCCATGAATTCTGCCGTGTTGTCGCTTTTCTGGCCCCGTGCCGCTGCCGCTTTAGCGGCTGTGATAAAGAAGAAAATCACAACTATCTGGGTTAGAGTTGTAGCCCGTTCTTTTGGCATTCTACTCTATTGCTGTAACCTTGTTTTTTCGCTGAATGACGGAGTGGGGACGCAGTTGGTAACGTTGATATTGGCTTTTTTGTCGCATGTTGTCGCGGTTGGCGCTAGTTATATAAATTCTGTTGCTTTGTCGCTACCTATTCGCACTG
>NW_027124018.1:5900-10073 GCF_001457755.1 Trypanosoma equiperdum
GACGAGGTAGACTTCTTGTTGCGCCTATCTATTGAGCTTCTCTTAGTTGAGGTGTCGGTTTCTATTGCTGGCAGCTTTTTGACTTCAACTTCAATTTACTTAAGCACAGTGCTGCTTTTACTTTTACAATTTATCAGCCTTAAACTAAACCCCCTCTTTAAAACTTTTATAACATATTTCACTATATTAAACATCCAATATCCTCCATGTGCCAAATATTTTTCAACTTTACACAAAGATTTCGTACCAAACTTCATTCCTTCCAATTCTGCATACCAAGTAAGATGTTTCACAATTAACTTCGCTTTCTCTTCTCACGCAATAGGCTGCCCTGTAAAATTAATGAATGGGGCTTCTCCAATCACCCCACTATTGGGAATAGTTAGAAATCTCTCTTCATAATCCAATCCAATCATTTCTCTCTTCAAAACAAATATCTTCGCCCAACAGCTTCTTCTTGAATTGCACTCCATATTAGCAACGGTTTATAGACACTCTGTTCCGAGCACCACTCAACGCCACATTTAAGCAATTCTCCAAATGTATATTTAAAAATTCTTAAGTGCTCAAACCCTAGCTATCAAACCACATCCCTAAAATAAGGTTTTACACTTGGAGGTGATTTTAAGAAGTGAGATAACTTCTTATCCTCTTCTTTTCCTGATGTCAACATTAAAAAACAAGTAATATCTTTAAACATGCTTTATGTGAATATCACCCTCAGTAAAACTCTTCTTATTTCTGCAGTATTTTTATAAAATATTTCACCGCATTCTCATACTTCTCTTGCTTACTAACAATAAAAATAACATCAGATTCATCCAAATAAATTACAATATTCTCATCATTTGCATTATGTTTTTCTATAATTACAAAACCCACCTCGGCCTTTTAACATAGCTGTACAAACCTCCTATCGCAATTGTAATAATTTCAAGATGACTTAGTTCCGCACTGAATATTACCCTATACTATCCTTGAGTTTCATGAGTTTGAACCACAACTGAAAATACTCTTGGATACTTAGTATTATTCTTTGTTATATTTGTTGTGTTATTTCCCTAATCATCTTGAAGTGTTATTGAGATTAAAAACACCGAATGTAATAACAAAGGTAATAGTAAATTTCTGAAGATACAAAATTTCACAACATAATCTATCTCAAAAAATTGAAATGGTTATTAGAAAAACATAGAAAGTATTAAGAAAAAATTATTTGTATCAATTAGTTTTATAGTAAAGAATATAGTATTTACGTATTTATAAACAATATCTTGGCTATGTTATGATATATGTGTTGAATGGTGTATGCACCGAATGTTAAGTTTATCGTTTAGCGTGAATCTATGGTTTATATGTAAAAATTTACCATCAGCTGCACAGGCCTTCAAAAGTCGCTTTATTACGTCTATTTACTGCTATTGAAATTGCAGCAGTTGTTTTAACTGATATGTTGAGACTTTCCAGTAATTTTAAGTTTTCCGATATTAAGTACAGCAACCACCAGGTTTTGTCATGAAACCCTACAAGCATAGACCTATTGAATACTACTATTACAGTTTGTAGCATCATATTTGCTGCTACATCTTTTTGTTTCGTATGAAATACGGTGTATCATCAACAAACCACCTTCCGCTATGTTGTACTGTTATGACTTTCGTTGTTCCCTCAAATACTTTCCCACTCCTTCCGTTTTGCCGCTACTTCTTTTGAAGACTTGGCGGCTCCACTTTTTTGTACACTGCACTCAGTCTCTCCCTTAGTCTCAAAATCACTTACTTATTCTCGTTTCAGGTGTACATTGTTTTAAGCGCTTCTTTTATGATTTACTTCTTGTTCTCCTCACGACTATTATTATAATATTAGTATATACACACTTACAATTCTCTCCAATAAATATAATAATTATTATTTTACTTACCCTCTTCTATCGATATTATTATTAATAATTTTATAACCCTAACTAATATTTGTAAAATAAACAAAAATAAACAAAACGTGAATAAAACTCATTTTTCACCCATATTCTAATATCATACGAAATTTTTCTGAAATTTCATCCTTTTAAAACTCTACGAAAATTCTCTAATTTTCTCATTTTCATCAAAAAGTGTTGAAATATATATCAAGATTCATAAAATTGAGAAAAAATCCTCGGAGTGCTAAAAGACTAAGAAGCAGTGTCAATTAGTACAAATTATATATATATATATATATATAAACTACCATTTCGGCACTTTTCTGTATCTTTTTGATCCTCATTATCTTTACCCTTTCTCCATGCACAATTTTGTTTGTCACCTGTTTTGTCCTTTTCACAAGCAGCCTTATCAGTTCCGTGTTTTGCGCAGCCATTTGAAGCTGCTCCCTCTTTTGCTGCCTCTCCTTTTCCTGCTGCTGGGGTTTCTGTTACTGCTTTAGGTTTGCATTCCCCTTTGTCATCAGTGCCCTCCCATTTACACTCACCATTGCAATTCTTTTTCTCCATCTCCGCGCAGCTTGCTTTCGCTGCTTGGTTTGCAACTGTTTGCATTTTGGCCTCCTTTTTTCGAACACGTTCCGCTACACCATATGCATATGCGGCAGCTGCATCTGCTGCCCCTGATAAGGCCTCGTATTTTTCAGTTTTCAGTTCTCCTCCCTTGCAAACCTTGGCTTTCCTGAGGCTTAGCTCTGTTATGAACTTCTTTTTAAAGTCTTCGTCGGATGTGCCGTAAAATCAATCTATTTCTGCTTTGATTTCTTCTTCGTTTGCTGTTGGGCTGGGCATTAGCTGTTTGATGATTTCCTTGAATTTTGAGTTTCCTTTTAAACTTGAAAGTGTCAAATCTTGCAGTGTATCTGCTGGCGTCGCTGTCTGCTGCTCGACGACACAGACTGCGTTGGCGACGTCTTCTTGTGTTGGCCAAAACTTGCTGTCATCTATCTGGGTGACTTTGCATGGGCCGGTCGCTGATCCGTCTTGTCGTAAGTTGGTGTTAGTTACTGGTGTGTCCGCGAATAACTTCGCCCTTGTAATGGCTTTTTTGATTCCGGTTGCTGCTGACTTGTCGCTGCACCCTAGTTGCTGAGCTGCTGATGTCCAGCCTTTGGTTCCGCTACCCTCGCATGTGATGGCTAAGGCAGCGCTAAGCTTTATTGTGGCTACGCTAGCATCTTTTGTTAGCGGCTGATGTAGTTCGTGCTCGTAGTTCCCGATTTTTCCTTGTGCTTTTGGTTTGCATATGTTTGTTGCCTGTCCGGCGATGTCGCTTGCCATGTTTAAGGCTGTGTTGGATGTTCCGGCTCCGTTAAACGAGCTCCCTGGCGTCGTTTTGTCTATTGAAGGCGAACCCGCTGCCAGCGCTTCGGCTTGGGCTACTATTCCAATGCGCCTTTGTGCTGCCGTCGAAAATTTTGTGGCTGACTGCTGGTTTGCTTCGGCCATTGAAAGCAGTTCAGTCAGTTGCACTTTGCCTAGCGCCGCTAACGCGGCGAAGGCTAGTGCTTCGTTGCCTGTTGCTTGTGCCGCTGCGGCCTGCCATTGCTGCGTTCTCGTCGCTGTTAGCTGTGCCGCTTTGATCGTTTCGGTTGCTCGCCGACTATAAATGCTCGCAGTGAGGTCAAGAAAGTGAATTCCTTCGCAAATGGTTGTGATTTTGCTCGCCGGGTTGTCGTTGCTTATCGTGTCAGCTGCTACTTCATTTGGAATCAGCAGCGTTGCGACCTCTGCTATTAAAAGCCCTATTGCCGGCGTCTTTATGCGCTTACTTGCAGCTTTGATGCTGTGTTGCATAGTTGTTGCTTGTCTGTGAATTGGGGTTGCTTAAATTTTGGCTCAATGTAGCAAAGAAAAACTCGATGTATCTTTTATTGCAGTCGTTGAAAAACCATGTTGTTGTCGCCTGTGGTTTGTAGTTACACTTTGGATGGTGGGTTTGCCGGTTGCATTTTCTTTTTTTCAGTTTTACCTTTTTTGTAAGTTACAATTTCCTCGCTATAAACAAATCCCCTTCCTTAAATGCATTTCCACAAATACTTTCGTATTCAAAATTCAGCTTCTCTCCAGAGACTGCATAAGTTTGAAGTTTTCCTAAACTATGACTTCTAAATCTCTTACTTTTATATTTGCCATACCAAGTCAAGTTTGTCATAATTTCCCTTGCCCTTTCCCTCCAAGAGAACGCGTTTCCT
>NW_027123928.1:0-3980 GCF_001457755.1 Trypanosoma equiperdum
ATACAGCAGTTGCCTTGTACACTTGGTTCTTTTTCTCCATCATATTGCGCATGATGATGCCCATTGTCATGCTAGTGTTTGAAGTTGGAAGCATTCCCTATTCTTTTATTTCCTTCCTTCTTAGTTTCCCTTAATAATAATACTTTTCACTTCCTCTTTAAATTTTGTTCTCCCCTTACCACTCACTTACTTACATTACACAGTTGTTATTGTTTGAAAAGGGTGAATTTGGCATGTCAATTCAGTCTTGACAAATACTTTTATTATAATATTAGTATATTTACATACTCACAACACATTCCTATAATCATCATTATACATATTATTATGACGATAAATAATATCCATAACAAGATAATAAAACCAAACTTGAAAAAATAGTATCTATTTTATTTTACATACCACATCACCCTACTACTTTACACCCATAGTCAACTTTCATATGAAAATTACAGATTTTCATATTTTGATAAATTTTCAAAAATTGCATATTTCATCAAAAACCGTTAAAATATATCAAATTTTCAGCAAGAAAAAGTTGAGAGGGGAAATTCTTTTAGAAAATCAAGGCGGTAAAAACAGCACCCAGCAGAGCCAATTTCTTAAGGACAAGAAAGCTGGAATCATGACATTTGCCTTCAATCCAACCACAAACAACTTTTTTGTCTTTTGGAATATCACCCTTCACTGCAGCACATTCCTCAGGGGTTTTCGATGCACTACACTTATCTGTTGACGTTGTTTCTCCATTTCATCCAGTTCCTGATCGCGCTGGTTGCTTCACCGCTTCCGCATCTACTACGCACTTTTTTTCGTTGTCTCTGTAATTTCTTTGCAGGCATTTCCGGTGCCTTTTAACTTGCAAGTTTCATTTGTTGTACTTGCTTGACGTGGGTTAGGGATAGGTGGCACCACGCCTGTAATGTATTCTTGGCTGGTTTGTACGTTGACAGCTGGCGCGCTGTATGTGGCCTTCGCTGATGCTATTAGAAGCTGTGCGAGGGCGACCGTGTTTGATGCCTCAGCCGCCGAGGCCACTATTTCTTCTACCTTTGCCTGTGCGTCGTTCATCTTTTTGAGCCATGGTATTGCGTCTAGACCCGCGCCTCCGCTGCCTCCTTTGGCAGCGGCAGGGTATTCCACGCAAAGGTGGCCGCTGGTGCCGCCGCAACTGTTAGGGTTGCTGCCAAGGTGGAATTTGATTGCGCTGCTATCGTCTTTGTGCCTTATGCCGCTTTTTAACTGCGCTATCGTCGCTGCAAGGACCTGGGCCGTCAGTTTTGCCGGCTTCTGGCTGGGGCATTTAGCCGTTACGGTCGCGGCTTGTGCTGTGATGCTTGAGCTCCATCCGCACGCTATATTGCTGTTGTCACAGTCCTGAGTGCTGCTGCCGCTGCTAGCGCAGCACAGGCAGAGCATGTCTCCTACGATGCTCTTACCGCCTGCTGTGGCGCATCCGGTCGCCCACGTTGTATCATGTGCTGTTGTTACTGTTGCTTTTGGTGTGCAGTCCGTTTGTCCGTCGCCGTACAGCGCTTCGCAAATGAGGCTCTTCACCTCCTGCGCTTTTGTTGTGGTTACGGCGGTTTTGATCCTGTCGTAGGTTGTTTGTAGACTTGATATCTGTTCAAGTGTAGCGTTTATGGTATGTGCCGCTAGCTGCCTTTGCCACTCGTGTGATGGTGCTTTGTGTTCTGCTATCCATATCTTGCCGTTACTTGTTTTGATCGCTCGTTGGTAGTCCTGCTGCCATTGTGGGAATGATTGGTCCCAGTGCGTCAAGAAAGGCTCTTTTTTTATTGCGTCTTTTCGTGCCTGCCACGTGTCCTTGTTAGGGTCCCCTTTAAATAACTCCTGCCAGCTGGGGTCTGCTGTTGACATGTTCATTGTTCTGAGCTCATCTATGTCTGCTTGGTCCAGCTCCTTTATGTCGGGCAACTGTATGTCCACTCCGCCTAGCCTGAAGGCCGCACAAAGCAAGTGCAAGTCCGCCGCGTTGGCTTCTGAGAACGCAGCGTCGCTTTTCAATGCCGTCACTATTAGTGCAGCTGCCACTTGTGCCACTAGCCGCATCTGCTCTGTGATACTTTAATTGCTTTTCTTTTTTGTTGAGATTGGAAAGAGATATTTTGCCTGCGTGAGAAGCGCTGATGATGCTTTATTTGTGGTTTTTACTGCCTTTCCAGGAAAGATCGCATGTTTCTACACCGCCGGGCTTTTGTTTTGACATACGTTGCTGCCGTTGACATCCTGCTTTGTTGTACTTGCCTTTCGGCCTCCATATACTATTGCTGATGGTGTTTCCTTCGTGCCGTGAAGACGTGCTAGAGTCAACTCGGCCACGACGTTTCTGTCGTTGCCTGTTTTGGTAGCCTTTCCAAATTTTGTGCGCGCCGCATCTCTTGTATTGCTTTCTCGTTGTTTGCCGCGCCGCAGCGCCAGCGCCGGAACTGGCATTAAACCTCCGCCTACTCTCTTAAGGTTTCTGCTTGCTGTTCGGTATGTGCTTCGCCGAATATGTGTTTTGGGCTCCCGTTCTTAGTTCAGTAGCTTTAACTGGCGGTGGAGTAACTACTGCAACCTTACCCTGCGCTTGCTACTTTTTGTCGGTTAGGTTCCACTTTGTGGTTTATTGTTTCATTGTGGTCCCCGATTTAGGCCTTTTTGGCATAATTCACATTTTGTGGCCATTGCACTTGCTGTTGGGCGCATAGAGGTGTAGTTTGTTAGAATTAAAATGAGACATGGTGGGTGTAGGCTGTTTTTTGGTTTCACACATGTCGTTGGCGATGAAACATAGGGTGCGTGTTTCAGCCAGGCGGTCGACAGTCTCTTTCATTATTACGTCTCCGTTAGATGCGTGGACCGTTTTTTGTTCGTTTTCCTCAAAAATGAGAAATGCACCATACTTCTTATGTTTTACTTTTATAGACTAAATTATGTTTTTTGTTGGTTGCTCTTGGCTATCACGCCCTCTAGTGCACGGGTTAAAACTTGTGGATAAATTTCGCTGCTGACACTGAAATTTCACATTCATTCGCATACAAATAGTGCTTTTTTTATGGCTGCACTATTATAGTCGTCACTGTCGGCAGACCTATTCAAAAAAAGTTACCACCAAAATCATTTTACATCCTTTTCCTTTGCAATCGGATTCTGTTTATCCTCAACTTACAGCACTACCCTATACAACCAGTGGCAAGTAGGCCCTCGAACCTAGTGATCAATATTAGCTGCTGTTCATGCATTTCAAACAGACTCGTCATCATTTCTGCAGTAGAATCTACCCAATATTGTGTGAAATTTAGAGTACAATATTCTCTCGTATCAGTTTCTTTTTTTTTATGTTTCATATATCCTGTCGTTTCACTTTGTGCTTTCTTTCCTTTTCTTTTGTCTGCTAATCCTATAAACGTGTATAATGTATCTACTTCATATGATTTGTTTACCGAATTGTGTCCCTTTCTCATTGTTTTTTCCATCATCTCCTTGTATATCATAATTCCCATCATTGTATTTTGTTCAAAATTGCGTATAACCCATCATTTTTATATATTTCTGTTTATCCGAATTTCCTTCGAAAATATTTGTCGTGCTTCCTCACTATCACTGTACCATCATAATCATAATCATCGTTGTTATCAATACAATTATTACTGCTCTTATTATAATATTAGTGTATATACACTCACAACACTCTCTTCTTCTTATTATTATTATTACCTCCGCTAATGCCCATAAAACATACAAAATAAGCGAATATAATTCCATGATAGCACTGATTTTATCAAAAGATGTTAAAATAAACAAATAAACAAAAATAATAAGCTTTTTAAATTTTATTAAATTTAAAAAAACTCCTTAGAATCCTTTACGTCTACCAAACTCACAAAAGTAGCAGCCAGACTCAGAGTAAATTTCTTATTGATGAGGAAACTGAAATCTTTTCAAGTTTCGCCCTCCCATTTACAATCCGGAGA
>NW_027123928.1:4005-5994 GCF_001457755.1 Trypanosoma equiperdum
GGACGTTGTTTGCTTTGACTTTTGTCGCATTAAATTTGCACTTTTTACTGCTATCGCTTTCTGTCTCATAACTGCATTTTGGATCAGCATTACATTTGTCTTTATCGCTAATGCTCTTGCAGTGGATTTGGTTTTCCTGAGTATCTTTTGCTTCAGTAACAGTGCAAGGCTGTTGCATTTCTGACTGTGTTCGCGGTTTCTCCTCCGCCGCCGTGGAGTTCGCTAGCATTTCCACGAGGTAGTCAGGGTCTTCAACTTCGTGGAGCTTCCGGTTCTGCATGAATGGGTCGTCAGTTTTCGTGGCAGGAATTGCTTGCATGAGCTTCCACAGTTTCTTTGTTACGGTGTCATCTTCTTTTCCGTACGCTTCTGAAAGTTGCTCGGCAAGAGATTTTTTTGCCGTCGGTTCTGATAGTAACCCTGCTTGTTGCGCTGCCTTGTGGCACATAGAGTTCTCTGTACAGTCGGCTTTTTCGGGATAGTCGGTGATCCTGTAAGCTTGCATCTTGTTCTGGATCGCTTCCCATGCTGCCGTTAGATCTTTTGCTTTATTTGCGCTCTTAGCTGCTGCCATGTCTTTTGTGTCGAGAAAGGTTGGGTCTGTGGCTGTTAGTTGGATCAAACCGGCGCCTATCTCTGTCGGAGCTGCCGGGCTGCCGCTGGATAGCACCCCGTTGCCGGTGTTGCGCGTGTGGAGTCTGCAGCCTTTTGCTGCTGTGTGGACGCTGTTTGGTGTGACTCCTGCTATCGTGAATCCTGCATGGTCGTATTTGGTGCTTAGTTGTTCGTGCGCTGCGCTCCTGTCGGCTAGTTCGTTGCAGTTTCTGTGTGCACCTGCTGCTTCGGTCAGAGTGCTGAAGCTGCCTGCGCTGCCGTCGTTTGCCCAGCAGCCTGCGTTCGTACTGTCTTTGGCAGATGCGGCTATCGTTGAGTATTCCTTAAGCCTGCCCATAACTATAGAGGTTGCACCGATTGTCGTCGCCGCCGCTGTTAGCTTCCCCTGCGCCGCTTCCGCCATAATAGCAGCCGTACGTTGTGATAGCGCTGCGAGCAAGGGTGCCATTTTGGCCTTAGCTGCCGCGTCGGCCGTTTTGCACAACAGAATTCGTGCTTTTACTTCTTTCTTGTACGCTTCTACAAGGGACGCTTGTAATGTTTGCGTTGCTTGTTGGGCTGCTGTTGCCTTGTTGCTGAGCACCGAGTAGATGCCGCATACAGCCTTCCAGGCTTCCGGTTTCAGTGCAGTTTCGTTTGCTGCGCGCGCAGTTTGTGCTAGTAGGACAGCTGCAACAAACAGCTTCGCTGCTTGCATCACTGCTAGCCTTTCCGCCTTCGGCCTATTTTTTTGACTTGTTGCAACCCAACCTATTGTCTGTGTCACCTCGCTTTGCTTTCGGTTACTTTTTTGTTTTTTAGATTAAAGATAGGTTGTACTACGAAAAGTAAATCCGATTATTCGGCGCTAAAGCTGGCATGCTTGTTAGCCATATCGGTACCGTTGTTCAGGTCACAACACTTGCCTCCGCCCTTAAAGTTTCCTCCATTTTCGGGAAAGGGACTTGTTATAATTCCGGGCGCGGCTGTGCTGTTTGTAGCTTAGTACTTCAGTGCACCTAAGCGGTTTCAGCTTTGACCGCTTCGGGTATATGTGCGCCGAAGCAGTTAGGTCTGGATTGCTGATCAGTTTTTAGTCTGTTGCTGTGCCTTAGCCGCGAAGCCGCTTACAATATTCACCACAGCATTTTTTTGAGTTTGAGAAAATTTTGTAGACGTGCCCTGAATTCGAATATTACCACAAACTTTCAGATATTGGGGGCTGCATGGCCTTTTTATATTGGCGTCCATTACTCGGTAATCTAACACACCGTATTGAGTTCATGTTCTGCATCGGCGGTTGTCTCCTGCCGCACATCTGGCTCCACCGCCGAATTAAACACAGCGGTAATCATCATCTTTTCAGTGTCATATTTTCATTTACAAGTGAAAAAA
>NW_027123928.1:6004-6822 GCF_001457755.1 Trypanosoma equiperdum
AGCCACAGCTTCTATGGATACCGTAGCAATCCCATCTACCCTCTACACTGCACTCTGTCTTTCTTCCAATGTCCCCTCCCTTCTTCATCCTGTTTATGCTAATGCACATTGTCATGTTTGTGCTTTCTACTCAGCAAATTATGTCACTATTTCTCACCACCTCTCTTTCCTTGTCTTTCCTTTACCAATAATATTCCTCGTGCTGTCACTTTCTTACTTTTAATCCCTCAGTTGATTCCACTGCCACGGACCATTGTTTCAACTGGTTGTGTCTTGGGTTTCCATTCAGTCTTCATTAGTCTCATTACTACGCTGGTATATGCGCACTCACAGCACTTTCTCCCAACATTGTCTTATTGCTATTATTATAACCCTAACCATAATATCCATTAAAAAAGAAAGTAAACCACTAGGTAAAATCAGAATGGCAATTATTTTCACCATATCATCTTCTTGCTTTACATCTATGCGCCACTTTTATACTTTACTAATTTTTACATTTTACTAAAAGAAATGTTGAACTTTATCATACTTCAGTAAATTTAGCAACTTTTCTCAAATTAGGAAATTTGTCAAATTTCACAAAATTGAGTAAAAATACTTTAGGAAAATAACTGTTAAAAGTGTTTATCCTAGGAGAAAAACTGCAAGCCAAAGAGGGGCCTTGTTAATGACAAAAGAATTGCTTCCTGTGGTGTTTGTGTTGTTGTTTTCCCATCTTTCGCTGTTTCTTGGGTTTCTGCTTCTTTCGCTGCTTCTTTTTTGCCCTTGTCGCTTAGTACGCACTTTGGTCCTTCAGTGTTGTCTTTGTCGTATTT
>NW_027123928.1:6832-9270 GCF_001457755.1 Trypanosoma equiperdum
GATTTTTTGGCTGCTGCTTTGACAGCGGCATTCAACCTTGCGTTTTCTTCTTCTAATGCTCGTATTCTTTGTGCTTCGCGACCTTGGTAGTAGGCTAAAATTTTCAGCAACTCGGAGGTACTTCCAATCGTTTTTATTTTTTTCTCCGATGTGTACGCTTCGCTGCTTTCTTGTACATCTGTGTCTTGCAGTTTGTTCCATAGTGTTACTAGTTCTTTGCTATCGGTGTCAGTTAGCTTGTTGGCTTCCGCTTCAGCTGCCGCCTGGGCTCCTTGTTTGTCTTTTGATCCTGAGAAAATTAAAGTAGATTGCAGTTCTTTGATTAACTGCTGTTTTGTTACAATTTTTTTTAATGCTTTTTCTGGTTCGGCTTCGTATTGTGTAACGTCCGCTGCGTCTAAAAGGTTTGCGTCTTCTAGTGCAGCTTCGATGAGCTTGTTGTCTTGGCGGTTGCTCTGTTGTAAGTTTTGCGTTAAATCCCGCATTGTACTTGATGGACCTGCGTTTAGCGTTAGGGTGGCGGCTATGAGTTTGGCGTTTTGGGGGAAACAGTTCGTGCCTGCGCTGGTCCCTGTGTGTGTGAGTGCGCATTGGCTGTCGGTGCCGCTGTCGCTGGATACTGGTCCGCTGCTTGTTGGGCCGTCGGTAAAGCCGTCCGTCTTCAGTTTGCCTGCTGGCCATTTTGCGTCCGCCGCCTCAACTTGCAGGTCGTCTTTGAGGCATGCCGAAGTTGCAAATGCTGTATGCCCGTCTGAGTTTGTCGCCTGACTGTCCAGGCAGTATCCTGCATTTACTTTAGCTGCGGCGAATGTCTGCAGTCCTTCCGCTATTCTTGCTCTTAACGCGGTCGTTGTTGTTGCTGCCGTCACGGCTTTGGCCGCTTCGGTTTTCAGCGATTGTAATAATGCCTCTGCTTTTTTTTCGAGTATCGACGTAACCGCCAGAGCTGTCGCAGTTTTATGTGCTTTTGGGTCTGCTGCTGCACCGATCCTGAACTTAACGGCCATTTGCGTTGCTACATCCGCCGCTTGCGTTAACGAGCCTAGGAGCTTGCTGGCTCGCTTCGGTGTTGCTTTTAGTTGCTCCGCTACTGTACAAAGCTTTGAATAGGTCGCGTGCAGTAAAGGACGCTTTGTGGCTGCTGCTGCTGGTGCAGCCCCCACCATTATTGTCAGCACGATGCCCATGGTTATCGGTGTAAATGCCTTTTTGGCTTTACCTAACATGCCTTGGCCTTTTGTCCACTTTTGGTTTGTTAAAAGACTTCATATCTGGTCCTGTTGATTCGGATATCCTGTGCTAGATCTTAAGTCACACATTATTTAGTTATGTTGACGGTAACCGGCTTTTATTGTTGGACCTAAAATTGTAACCAATACAACACCTTAGGGCCGTACGCTGTTTTGAATTTTTTGTGTGTGTTGGTTTTCTGTCTCTACACTGTACTCCTTAGACCAGAAGCCAAGTGTGCGTTTGGTAACTGCTTGCTGATTGCTTCAATATAAAGATTTAAATCCTCTTTCATATTCAAAACTACTGCCACCTCCGCCATCTCTATCTGAAATCCGTCCACCTTTAAGTAAATTTAAAGAGCAATATTCTCATGCATCATATTCTCATATAGTGTTCGTTTAAGAATCCAATTCTTTGAATCTGTACTTTCTTTCCTTCAATTTTTTTTACTACCGCATATTTTTTCGAATAACGTAGTAACTTCATTTGACTTGTACAGTAGACTCTGTCTTTCCATCTATCTTTCTCAGCCGCATTTAATAATATACTTCGTATCTTCTTCCTCTCTTACATAATAATCGCGCCCCAGCCATTGGTCTATTTGCTTTTATTTCAACCAACCATTCAGTATTCACCACCACCAACATTATAATATTCGTATATACACACTCAAAACACTTTCCTATTATTATTATTATTGTTATTGTTATTATTATTATATTAGTATGTTCATCCTCAAAAATACTTTTATAACTTTTACCATCGTTGCCATTGTCACCCTAATTATTAATATTCGTAAAATAATCAAATTTGACCAAATTAGAATGTCACCCATTTTTAAGACCTTATTAACAGACTACATTGCATCCATAAGCTGTACCCATAAAATATTGTACAAAAACATACAATTTGCACATTTTTACAATAAACTGTTAAAATATAGATAATATCTTAAAATAGAAAATTCTTGTATATCTCGAAAAGAATAAAATACCAAACTCACAAAAGCAGCAGCGATACTCAGAGAAAATTCTTGTTTACAATAAAACTGGAGTCTTTGCATTCTGTTCCTTCCCACTTACAATCCGGAGATTTGCAGTCATCCTTTTTCTTATCTTTGCATTTCTCGTCTTTCTTTTCTTCTTATCTTTCGCTACTGCATTTTCTTCAACTTTATATTTGCAAGTTCCTTTTTCTTCAGTCCC
>NW_027124022.1:0-1721 GCF_001457755.1 Trypanosoma equiperdum
GAAGATACCAAATCCAGAGATCGGTGAAGGTCAAACAACGAACAAAAAACCTGTCAGCACCAATGTTGCAGAAGTCATGTCTGAGGTGCTGCAGCTCAACCTCACCGTTGTGGAGGCAGCCAAGGAAAAAGTTCTTCAAGACAAAACAGAATACGCCGACATGAGCAAAATAAAAGGAAAGAATGAAATAGAGGGATACTTTGAAAACCTCGACAACAGCGAACTAGCTGCCTTACGGCAAGCATACGCCAAAGGAAGACAAGGAGAAGGAGCGGACGCTGCATTTATGAAAAAATTTGCATTACCCCTAAAGGAAAACATACGACAGAAACTCAGACCAGTGCTCGCAGCCTTATCGTCGCGCGCGAGGGCAATCAAACAAAAAATAACAGACGCGGAACACCGAATCGACCAAAGGCGGAAAAAAGTGCGTGCGGCGCTGCTAACCGCACTATACGGCCCGACTTATCAGGAAGTCATATGGCCAACCGACACCGACCCCGACACAGAAGTTAAAGCGTTCAACCCGGACAAGACATTTCCCTGGGAAGGCTCAACCCGCGAAGCGACGTGCAAGGCGAACAGTGCAACGGCCAAAACAGCAGGGACGGCACTAGCGACAGACCTGGTTTGCCTCTGCAGCAGCGGCAGCAGCAGCGACACCGACAAAGGGAAACACTGCACTGAAAAAGAAACGAACACCGTAGCACAAGTGGACGGCGCAGACAGCGCCGCGAAAGCAAGAACGAACTACATAGCCTTAGCCCAAGCCTGCGAAACAGTAACAGACTCACAAAGCCTTGCACTAACCCCAGGGGCGCTCGCGGAAGCAGTAGCCACAATACTAGGCAAACTAGGCAACAATTGGGTAACACTAGGCAACGGACCGCAGCAGGCAAGTTTAGCACAAACACGAAAAAATTACCTGGGGATCTACGTAGTCGACGCGGCGGCGGCCGCATGTGACGCAACACACACAACGCCAAAAGGAACGGGAGGCAAGGGGGTATGCGTAGACTACACTGCACAGCTAAAAGCAGGCAAGGGCATCCCATGGGTCACACAGGTCAGAAAGGCAGCGGCAGGACTGCAAGAGATCACAAGTGAATTCAGTCAGGTAACCGCCCTGCTAGCACAACTTCAATCGATACCGCAGCAAATGGAGGCAGTATTGCTAATGGGACTTTCCTCAGTCACGCAACAAACTTCCGCAGACACAACAGCAAGCAACGGCCCGGCTGTGGCGCAACAAAACAAATGCAAAAATCCACCAAACAAAACAAAAGAGGGATGCGCGAGTGTCAACTGTGATTTCGACACCGCCACAAAGGAATGCAAACCTAAAGAGGAAGACGAAAAGACAAACACAGCAACAGGAGCACGAGATCAAGTGGTAGGAGCAGATAAAGGAGCTGCAACTGGGTGTACAAGGCACCAAAATCAGCCTGATTGCGAAAAGGACAAAACAGGCGACAAAAAAAATTGTGCATGTAAAAAAGGTAAGGATAATGAGGACGAGACTGAAAAAGAAAAATGCGGAAATGGCAGTTTCCCTGTAAACAAGAAAATTTCTCTTATTGCATCTACATTTATTAGTTTGGTAGAAGTTTATTGTGTTAAAACCTTTTTGCTCAATTTTATCAAAACCTATAAAAATATGCTTTTTTTTAGAAAACATTTTTTATTCTGATAAATTTTTAGACATTTTAACAGTTTATGAT
>NW_027124023.1:0-15113 GCF_001457755.1 Trypanosoma equiperdum
CCTACATGCTTCGACATCAAAGGGCGAAACGATATTCTGTGCGTGCAAACAATCGCTCGTAATCAAAATACAGGGGAAAAATCCACAGGGTCGGTCATCCGCAAATCCACAGAATGGCATTCAGCAAGTTTTTCAGCAAACGAGTTAGGTGTCCCTCTTGCGACCATTACTCCGAGCGACTCACCAACAATCTCGTGCAAACGAACTGTGGTCACTTACCTATTGGAGTGCAGAACAAACCCAGCAAGCAAACCCATTTCCCCAACCATAGAAATTTCATAGTGCCGCATCGACGTTAAACACTGACGGAGTTGGCACTGGTTAGATGTGGAATGTGCCCCGACTGTATTGTGTTAGTGGCTAACTGCAATTCGATGGATAATGGATTGACTTGTGGAACGGCAGCAGCATACCCCGGAGACGGCCAAGTGAAGCCCGCAACCCCACCACTGCAACAGATATGTGCGACCAAACATTTCCCCCATGCAGACTTGGTCAGCCATACATCATGCAACGCGTTGCTCCCGCTTTTCTACCCAAAGCAACGGAAGTTTACGTCCTAGCCCCTCCTTCCACACCTCGTCAAGGACGGACTCTCCGGCACGCTGCGACCCCTGTAGCCAACAATGCACGGAGTCACCAGATGCGATGTTCCTCCCTATTTCCGCCATGTCACCAACCGACACAACCCGCTGAGGAATATAAAGCGAATAATTGCCAACTCGCCTAGTTTCGTGATCAGCTTCACCCTCCGTTGGAGGAAAGGCCTGTAACCTACGACAGCTTTGATGATATCTCCCCGAAACCGTCCGGGCAATTTCCCGCTGCCTTAATGCCATCCACAACCTAGAGAGTGGAAACCGAGACGCTATCCCCTCCAGTAGCGCAGCGGTATCAGGGTCAGGAGGTTTTGCTCCCGAATATACGTCCGATTGAAGCTGAAGCAATTGTTGCACTGTGCGATTCATACTTTGCTTCGTTACGCCACGTGGAACACCAGCCTTGGTGTTCAACGCTGCGGTGCTCTCTTCGTTCCAGCGCAAAACGCACCGCACGACGAGGCCCTCAAGTTCCCCCCTACGCCTTTTCGCACCCGCGGAACAGGGAACAACTTGATTTCCATCCTCCACTGTGGCCCACGCAGCACGGGACCAGCATGATTCATCCTTTCTTTTGGGCGCACCACCGTTTCCCAGAGGGGTATCGTCCCCACTCATGCCCACCAGGATCAAACGGAGGGCGGACGATTCAAAATCACAAACATCCACCTGCGGAAATGGCGAACCACCTCGCACAGGCTCGTTTGTTCCCTCAGAGGGAGCACCTAGTTCCCCAGGGCGAAGACGAGGACAAAAACAATGCAAGCGGCTATTTAGGCCCTCTCTTGCTTTCTCTAGAGGGGAAAACGCATTAACCGCTACACAGTTGTCACTAACAATGCTAACCTTTCGCGGAAGCCACACCGCCGCCAGGCGGATGGGCTCCGGAAACAGTCGCGTTCGTCTTCGGCCCTGGATGCCCAAGCAGTGCCAGCGAAGCAATTTGTCCGAACACGACATGCAGAGGTTTTGCCGACCCCTCCCCGGTTTGACACGGGCTACGAACGGCATATCGTCCACCGGCCAGCACCGGTGAGCAGCTACCCGGTGGCCATAGCAAACGGTAAAGGAGCCGGGACCATCAAACACGCGAGCGTCCACAAACTCAGGTAGGGTCTTGCCATCGCAGCGAGATACATGCTCCTCTCCAACGAGCAAAGGGTTGCTATCCAATCCGCCGTCGAAAAGGGAACGGCCGCTAGGCGTACTCAGGAGCACATGAGCCCCGCCGAATGGGGTAGACATCGCACCGCAGGGATACTCTGTGCACACCAAGTGCACGCTCACGCCGGGCCGAAGACGGAAACACTCCCCCACTGCATCACAACTTGCGTCACCGCCGGAGAACTGAGGAAAACAATGGTGACGCTCAACGGCAAAATGAAGTCGGTCGTCACCCCGTGAAAGATACGCTGCTGCATCCAGAAGGAATGCCACGAGGCCACGCCGGGCCATAACCTCCGCGTGCCCGTCTCTCAGCATCAAATCGGCCTCAACAGTAAACTCCACTGGTTTGTAACCCACACAACGCGTCCCACTTCCCAACGAGACGCACACAAAACTAGGACCACTAATTTTATCACAGGGAGAGGCGCGGGGCAGTCCTAGCACAAACCCTGCTACCACCTCCCCCCTACCATCCAGGGCACTAATTGCACTACAGTCCCAACCAAAACCACGCGGTTGAGAACGGAGGGCTATAGCAAATGCCTCAAGAGGAGTGGCACAACCCGGGAAACAGTCGTGAGGCACATCCACATGCATCCACTCCAAAAATAAGGCGGGGATGGACGCGACGCCACCCAGAGAAAACTACTCCTAAATCCCAACAAAATAAGTGAAAAGGCAAGAGAGAGAGAGAGAGAGTATTACGTCAACACACGCACACACGCAAGCTGGAGTATAATATGCACATTACATGTGTCACATCAAAGTAAGACCACTGGCACCCGTTTGAAGAGTTGTAACCCCAGTTATCCCTGCTAACGGGGCACAGCTGGCAGCATCGCTTAGAAGTGGATCACACGCTCACTGCCCCGATTGAGGGAATAAGCGGTCAAGTAGTGTTTCCGCGAGGTATGCGGTATGTTGCTGACTCAATCGTGCATCAAGCGGCTGGCCTGACTCGAATGCACGAAGCAGAGCCGCATCTCGCGTGGATAACATGGATGACTGCATGGTGCCCCACAGGCGGGCGTTATTTTGTGGGTTACTCTGGAGGTACTCCGACGCCTTCAACGGATCAACAGTCCACAATGCGCTGACAAAGCCCAGCAAGGGCACGATTCGAGACTCAATTAGTACTTTCTCCTCGGGTTCAAACGCAGTCCGAAGACCATGCGTGCTACCGAGCCCCACCACGAGTGCTGAAGGTATGGAAGACTCACGCTCCAGACAATGTAACACAGTCCCTACAAGTTGATGCCGAGACGGGTAAGATATGCAGAGAGGATCCAGCAGTGCGTCGCTGAAAGAAATGAGGCGCGTGGCGCCAAATGGAAAACAAGGACTTCCAAAGATGAAGAGAATATCGCTTCCTCTTAAGCCACGATGAGCCAAGAGAACACGTTCTAGTGACTCACCCACCATGACGACCGGAACACGCGGCTCGAGCAGCGCGCATCGCCGTGGGTTGTTGTGCTCACCTAGAAGCAGACGGTCACACCACACACCCATGTAATCCGACACCCTCTCAGAATCCCAAGTCTGCGCGTTTCGACACGGCCTGCGGAACCGAGAGCCACTGTGACTGCAGGTATGCCTTGCAAATGGTCCGTATTGGCGGAAAGCGTACCGCTCGCGAGTCCTTCCCTTCGCATCTCTTGCTTGAATGCGGTTTTCATCTGGGTTCTGTACGTCACTCGGGGAAGGGGCACATGTTTCTAGTATTTTCCTTGCAACAAGTCTGCCTAGAGCCCCCCGCGCCTCGCTGCCTTGCTCATCGTTTAGGGTTCCAATGCAGACAAGAAGACGCTCCACAGCGGGATTGGCAATCGACAGCCTGACCCGCAGGGCCACCGAACTTGGCATCGACACCTTTTCCAGTTCACACTAGTGGATCAGTTTCTGCTTCAAACTAAGGAAGGGAAATAAAAAAGGGGCCGAGTACTCCCCCAAAGACAATACGGTGCGCAGGGGCGTAGACACGCATCCACGGAACCGGTAAAACACTACGTTACGAACGTCAGACACGTTTTCTTTCATTCCTCATAAGTCGTAGACAGTGATCTCTTCTGATGTTGTACTACCGTAAACACGACAGAACCTTTGTTGTTGTCGTTGACTCTGGCACGCACTCGCAGGCGAAAGAGTTCAGCCTGTGGAAAGGAACAAAACTTACGACCTGGCTACCTCAACCCAGCGTCTCGCCTACTTATCATTTACTTCATTATTTACCCGCTTGACGCCAGTTTCCAGCGCTTGGCGGAACGGGGTGGGTATGCTACTAATATTCCCGTAAATAGGGTTTTACACCTTCTGACTGGCATCACCTGCCACTTCAGCGGGAGGCGCGGGCGCGCTACAATCTCCTTCCGCTATCGCCTGCTCCCGACGCTTCTTCTCCATTTCTTCCTTACGAGCACGAAGCTGTGCATCCCGGACCTCACGTATTTTTCTCCGCGTGTTCACTAATACGGTGTCCTCCCTATCCTCCCGCAGAAAAAGAGTGGCGCCCTCCAACTCGGACGCCTGCAGTTCCGTTATGGCACGGGCAGCGTCTTCCGGGGTGACAAATTCCACCACAGCTCTTCCCCCTGAGAAAACTTTGCAAAAGGTGACCTCCCCCGCTTGACGCAAATGATCCTTGAGTGTGTGCCAAGTAGTTTCGTCGGAAAGTCCAGACACCTGCACACGCTGACCCACCAATTTCTTAATGCCATCAATCTCCACCTCCACCGCGGTAAGGGTTAACGGATCCACACGCCGCACAGGGGGGTTGAAGCTAGGGGGGGCAGCAGTCCATGCCTCCTCGTCGACCACGTTTGGTTGGCCCCAGACGCCATCATCCGCACCACCACGACCGCGTCGGAAACCACCACGACCACGGTTTGCCCGAGCACCGGTAGCTGCACCGCGCCACCCGGCATCGCCGTCGTTCCACGGGTTACTGAAACCATGAGCACTTCCACCCCGACCAGAGCCCCAGCCGCCGTTGCTGCCCCCACCAGAGCCACGGCCTCCTCCACCAGAGCCCCAGCCACCGCCGCCTCCTCCACCAGAGCCCCAGCCGCCGTTGCCACCTCCGCCAGAGCCCCACCCACCGCCGCCTCCTCCACCAGAGCCCCAGCCGCCTCTTCCACCGCTGCCACCGCCACCGCTACCATTGCCTGGGCCATCGTCGGATCCCCATCCCCCACCAGAAGAGCCACCCCCCCACCCTTGGAGAAAGGCCACCGTGACATTCAGCACCCTAACAGGTGTGCGCTTCATATCACTGAGTAAAAACTCAAAATAAAAAAGATGCGCGCCGCGCTTTTACAATATCCTTACTTCTAAACCCACTTCAGCAAGGATTGTATTTTTTTTAAAAAAGAGACCACATACACGAGAGAACGCATATGTATTATAATGGCGTCAACAAAGCACAAACACTCCATTTTTTCGCAGGTCTTACACTTGCACAACGTAATTCATGATGACGAAACCACACAGACCTCCCCTGGGGAAAGCAAGACAGCAAGCAAACGAACAACAGTCGCCGCACCAACCGGTGCAGTGAGATGTACCGAAAGTACATAACGCTCGCCTAAGTTCTTTCCTTAACCTCACACAAACGGAAAGCAAGCAAAGTCAAAAAAAATAAAAGCAGAAACCGCTACCACCACTTCGAGGGGATTTCACTGAAACAACGCTACAGCTGAAGTTGGAGAAAGAAATTCCCCCACCTCTAGATTCCAAGCGGCTGCTGCGACGCTAACAAAAACGTGTGAGGACGGGGAAGAGACAACACCCGACAACTCCATGTTCCTGGTGGGTTACACATAACAAAGCGGTGGTTGAAATGAGGGTGACAGTGCCTATTAGTCTAAAGAACCACAGCTGCAGCTCAGAAACAGCTGCGAGGCCTCAGCCAAGTGGAGCACATCCTGCCTGTAACCCAGGCTCCTACCTGACTCAGGTCACAGCGAAAACAGGCACCGAAAAGGCGACAACCGCGGGGACACCCACACCCAAACTCACATAGGCGGAGCAATCGCGAGCAATAAGTTAATACACGCCGCATGCAGCACAAACCCAGCAGCTAGCCGTATTCGGCTCACTAAACGCGAATAAAAAATGGAAGTGTCCAGATGTGCCCACAAAACATCACTTGTTGAAGCAGGGAGTTCATTTGATAGAAAATCCATGGATGCAGTTCTCAGCTGAAAGAACATGTTGGCAGCCACCCGAGGTAGCGTCTCACACACAATACGCCTCCACTCACCGTGCAGTACCCTTCCACAGAAATAAATGGGGATATGACAAAATTTGAGGGAACAACATGATACACCACCGCCCACTTCATATACCGTCTTTTTCTTGTTCAAGAACGCATATGCACAGACATATGGCGGTAGAACCGCGGGGCACACGGGGAAACTAACCATATGGTATATGCAAACAAGCGCACAAAGGTAACTTGAAAACTACATCTCAAAAAACATGCCCAGCAAAGGACCAACCAGCGCTAAGGGGCAATCGCACAATCATCGCATATTTGGACAATAATTAGGGTAAAGCGCCTGAACAAGTGTAAGACCAGCACGTACACCCTCCGCGTGGCACTCACTGCAGCTG
Organism: Trypanosoma equiperdum; assembly: GCF_001457755.1. Taxonomy (NCBI): domain Eukaryota; phylum Euglenozoa; class Kinetoplastea; order Trypanosomatida; family Trypanosomatidae; genus Trypanosoma; species Trypanosoma equiperdum. The sequence goes on from NW_027124023.1 coordinate 6,378, forward strand.
AAAAGACTGAAGTGTAGGAAGACAGGGAAGAAACACCTTTCTTACAACAGCCCTCACCATCTGCAGGGATAGAAGCTACACCGTATCTCCTCTACGTGTGGCAGAAACAGATTAAGTTGCTAGTAGCCATAGCAAGTAAAAAGACGTAACAGCAGCCACAAAACGTTATGAGTGCCCGGACATCTGCAAACTTCACAGGCAATATGTTTCAACAGAACAGCATGTATGATTACAAATGTATGATATTGTGGGGTAAAAGTACGTCGGTTACCGTTCGTCTGCACTTGGGGCACTTCCGTTTAATTTTCTTCATCGCCAATTTTCCAATGTCCACGACACCCTTGGGCTCACCCGCAACGCGCTCTTTAGAGTTCTTCCCAAACGGGCACAGCAGGCACCCACAACAACTGGACTCTTGTGCCTCCGCTGCCCCTGCCTCCCTGTTGTCAGCATCCACATGTGCGCCGCTAGGATTTCCTGCATGCTCACCATCAGCGGAGGAGACACTTTGCAGAGCCTCCTCGGCACGAACCTGAGAATCGGATGCGGCCGCAGAGCAAGTTTGTTTAGGCAGACGTCTGGGGCTTATTGTTCGTTTCTTTTTAATATTTAGGCACGCGTAACAGTAAAAGTGACCACATGGCAGAAGAACAATAATCCCCTCGTCCTCCGCATGGTAATCAGAATCATCGCATATACCTCTCTCACCGGGTGGCCTGGAACCCTGAACCGCGTCAACAAGTGAGAGAAGTGACCGCGGGCGTAATGCCAGCTCACACCCTGCGCAATAAAACTCACCGCTCAGACAGGGGCCATCTCCACCCTCCTCTTGTATTTGCTTGCTTGGATCGGATCTGCGAGTCGTGCAAAAACAACAAATACATCGAAGCAAGGGGCAACATCCTGAAGAGCCACCCTCTGCAGAAAGACCATCGGCAATGAACCCATGGCGTCGCACCGCGTAATGCGCAGCCACCTCTACCTGTCGCATTCCGTTCGCTACAATCGTGTTGTCACGATAAGTTGCACAAGCACGGGAAACCCAAACGCAAGAAATGATCCCTATCATAAAAACAAACGACGAAAATAGGGCAAGCATCTGCTGAAGTGATCCAACAAATGTCGGACCCACGCCCTCTCCGTTGCTCAGACAGGCCGAACAAAATCCTGGAGATACAATACCTTGAAGATTTTGGCAGCTATCTCCCTCACTGGAAGGTATGCAAGACTGTGAGCCACAACACCACATACAATCCTCCAGGCCGCTCGCCGCGTCACCAGAAGCCAAACACAAACCGCACGTATCTGCATAGTGGCACCGCGAGGGGCACGTCTCTCCTACAGCGATAGGACGACCGCCTTTAGAGCACCCGCTCGTATTTCTCACGCACCGGTGCTCTTCACAGCACCATCCACAGCCATCATTTTGGCTGAGGCATTCATCAACTGTCAGACGATGCGAACAGGTGTCAGAGGCACAGGCAAGATCACTGCCGTCGACTTTACAGTACGAGCCCGCCTCACAGCATGTAACATTTCGTTCATCAGCACAGCACTCCTCACTTTGACCACAAGACCCCACAACCCTCCCAGGGAAACCGCAGCACTTACTTCCCCCAGATACACAATAGTAGTAAGCTGGGCCTCCGCAGCATATGGGCGCAAACGAAGGGCAATACCCGTCCCCACATCCAACGAGCCCACCCACTGAGAGGCTCTCGTTGCTGCTTAGTCTATTCACCACCTGACCAACACCAGCTGAACCGTTCAACGCCACGAGCCCCCTTACGACAGGCCAAACAACATTACTCCCCTCCGTCCTAGATGGTGTCGGCATCTCAAGCCACACATCATCCTTCAAAATACTCCGCTTGTGATCCGCTGAAGCTACCCGCACCAGCAGAAACGGTACCGAAAACAATGTTAGCCACAAGGACATGCCTGGCTATGGAAATGCAACAACTATGTCATGTTCAAAGAAACATTATAGAATGGAAAAAGTATCGAAAATATCACAAAACGAGGCAACTAGCCCGTGGCACACAACAGCGAATACGTAACACACCCCACAAATGGCAAACAATATACTTTACACATAAAAAAACAGAAACTCTAAATTAGCAACGCATCAATCAGCGGAAAAACAAACAAATCATGATGGATGCATAGCTTCTAAGCAATCAACTTCCCTTGCGTCGGAGAGTTAAAAAAGGTGCAAAGCGATCACAGCAATCATAAAAAAAGATGGCGTAAGCATCCCCCACCACGAAACTCACACTGCTGTCAGCAATTACTGCTTTATCTGTTGATGAAAAAGTACTTCCCTCCCCCTGTAAATATAAAAAAAAAAAAGAAGAGACGGCTGTCACAACAAAAAATAGGGGAGCAACCAAGGTTAATCTTCACCAACTTAGCGTCAGCGAAAGGGCCGCAAGGGGGACACGTGTTTCCGTTTAAGAGAGGGCACACGTGAGGCACTACAATTATAAACTCACACGCGAACCCACATAGTGAAAAAGTAAGATTAAATAATGCATTCTGTATGTTTAAAAGATAACAAAAGCGAAGGAAATTTTCGCCTCACATTCTCCCTACCAGGGGAAAGCGTTGAGCGCTCATGGCGTAGGCTGTACAACAAACTGCCATGTGCACTGAAAGGCCACCATCACACACATTGCACCTTCCCAAAGTTGCTTTCCCCGGAGAAGCGGTGGTTTATAGATAATGCATTGTTGTCCGCAAGTTGCCCCCCAGCGTTTTCAAATTGGTGAGCGCAGAATACTTACGCCCATACTCCGCTGCGCACTTCAGGGGGAGGGGTAGCGGAAGCGCATCGGTTTTGTTAGGATATAGAAAGCACATCCCGTACAGGAGAGCCTGTAGCTCTCCAAGATCGAATCCTTTCCGCTTGGAGACGACATACAGCGTAGAGCGGGCGTGACCAAGGGTGCAATTTGCGCCGGTGAGAAAGAATGCCTCACCAAATTTTTTGTCCGCACCTTCCGCTGTAACGAAACCGCGTGGGGCGTTGCAGTACATCGTGCGGTCATCAGGGGCTTGGAAAGCAAAGCGCGAGTGCTGATACCGCTGGCCAGCCACAACCGCCCAGCTGCTTCCCTTGAGCACCTCACTCAGGACGTCGACGTCACTCTTGCGGGCATCAAGCAATTCTCCCTCCGAGGCACAGCCACGCAGAACCAGGTACGCCGACACAGCATTTCCCTTGCTCGTGAAGTGGCTTTTTGCTTCTTGCACGAACTCCCCCATCTTCTTAGATATCACCTCGGATGGAGTTGGGGGCCCCCCCTCAGACATCGATGTCGTGTCACAGTCGCTGCCGTCGGCATACAAGGTCTCCTTCCTGCCATTCACTTGATAATGGTTGCAGTAGGTCGACCACTGTGTGCCCTTCACGTAGAATGACACGAAAGCAACCGCGAAGAACTCCTGCCTGACGGCGGAAGACTCCGTTGCAACCGAGCGTTGATCCCTCCCAACATCGGCGGCTATTATTAATATTCCGCCGGATGGGTCAGCCTTCGCTAGCTTCGGACAAACTTGGTTCACATCTAGGGTCCAATTGAGGCGACCGGTTTTTGCGCATATTTGTTGCGCAACGGCCATGACAATCGACAACTCACGACCTCCCGTTAGGTCCTTAGCCACGACTTGGCTAAGGGCACCGCCGCCCGACCATGATGCCTTCCACTCTGCATACGGCTCCCTCTCGGGTCGCCGCAGGAACGTCACACCAAAAATGTTCTTCCCCAAGCGGCCCTTCGCCTCTTTCAAGCTTCGAACGGGGATGGAATCCCCGAAATTTAGTGGGGCGCTCATGCCATCAAGGTACTTCTTTATATTACCGACGACAACAGTTCCCTGCTTGTTGTTTGTTTCGTCATACAATACGACGTCGACTGTCTGTCGCGCACCGGGGTGCCTAAGGTCTTTGAGCTCCTTCACGAAACCCTGTTGTGAGCTCTCGCTTTGAGGGTTCACTCGTCGAAAACCGTCACCCTTTGGTATCAATATTTCCGGGGACTTCAGCACCTGACCATCCACGGAAACGAAATCCTTTCCAAAGGATATTCCGTACGCCTCCAAGAACTTCACGACCCTCCCCCCTTCGTGTTGGATTAGACGTTCAATGACACGCCTGAGGCGTTGAACACGATCATCAGGAAATATGGAGCACAGCTGCGGAAGTTGCCTTCGGTCTTGCTCATTCAAGGACATCTCGTGCAGCACCTGAGGTGGGACAAGCACCACCCGCCGCCCGTCGTTCGTCCGGCACTTAAAAAGTGCTTGCTGTGGCTCAATATGAATCCCGTACCGGTCGCGGAAATACTCCACATATGTCTGTGACGGGTTTTGTTTGAGGCCCGCTGCATCGCAGGCCTTATTGTCCGTAATATCAAGGACGGTATACATAGTAGCACGGGATTTGTCCACCACACTGTATACCTTTTTCTTAATGAAACGCTCGGCGAGCGCTCGTCGGATACTACCGCGTGCTCGCCTCCTTTCATCCTCCATCGCCGTCAAACAGTCCATGGCCGACGCCACGGGAAGGGAGACGTCCAGCTGCAGGACATCGTTTTCTTTGCCACGGATTACTGTCGAAAACGCCTTCACAGAAACTGCCTCAAATATAGAGATGGTTCCTGTGGCATTTTTTTTTCCGTTTTTCAGGTCTACAAACTTTGTACCGACCTTTTCCTCATAACATTCCTGAACGGCACTACCGATCACGCAGTTCAACTCCATTGTCCTCTCTTTGGGGTTCAACGAACATGATGTCGCCTGCTTCAGCGTAAGCGTGTATGTGTATGTCACCGTTTTCCCCTTCCCTTTGCGCGCGTTCACGGTCAATTCGTAATTATATTCCTCCACGGGAAGTCTAGTGGGACATATTATCGATGACCCTGTGCAGACGCACATGTTGACGTCAAATGCGTCTTCGCTACCGCTTTCCTTTCTCATTTTCAACAACATATTCTTCGATGCGAGCACTTTAACCCTTTCCCTGAGGTCGGGTGCCCCATCTTTCATTTCAATGGAAAGGGGGTAAATGAAGGCACATTTCCTCGGGTCGATGTACAGAGGGAGGAGGTTTGTCCATGCCTCCACTGGCCGGTCGTACATCCCGGCTTTCGCAAACGAAACCACCGCATCCCTCTCACGGGTCTGGCCAGTCCGATACGCCCCGTCACCAAAGCCTCCACCACGTCCACCACGGTATCCACCCTCGCCTCCACCACGTCCACCACGGCGTCTACCCTCGCCTCCACCACGTCCACCACGGCGTCCACCCTCGCCTCCACCACGTCCACCACGGTATCCACGTTCCCAGTCAGACATTTTATTTAAATCCTTTTTATTAGGTTGCTTGTTTGCTTTTTTAGTTGATGACTGAAAGAGAACAAATAGTTTTTATCCTTTTCGCGTTCAACCTGATTACCCGTTCTGTGTTCAAACAAAAGAAAAGATCAGGTTGAAAGTTTTTTCTGGTAACTTTTTCCCAACAAATAATGAATACTGCTTTTTCATGCCGTTTTTTCCATAATTGATATCACATGTGAGTAACTCTTAACTGTATATGTCACTCGAACGTCGGGGTTGCTTACCCTATGAATGTGCGCGCTCTGTCGCCGAGTGCCATCATTTTGCTGCTACGAGTAAGTTTCCAGTCAGACAACATTACGAAAGTACTGCTCCTTCTCTTTGACTCTAACGTTGAGGCTTCTTCACAGACCCTCGTCTAAAATATCGTACACCTGAAACTACCGCATGGGTGACCATATATAATACGAGTGTACAGTTGGCGCAAGAAAGAAATTACCACATAAACGTATCTTATTTCGTAAGACGTCGTTCTTCATAGTAATTACTTACATGTCAGCCTTGCCATGCGTCAAAAACTGTGCATCCAACTTCTGTCGTCAACTTACCTTGTAATAAGGGTACCAATACATTGTATCCTTGTACAATAAGGCCACTAAGTGCAGACCCAAGACTCGAATATGAATAATAAGGGATGAACAGAGCCTACCTGAGTATACTGAGGAACAGTAGCCTTCTAGAAAATACCTAGGTTACCGTAAAGGTATCAGCACGGCACTTCTATATTGTTCAGTCCAAATATATACCCCTATGACGTTATCACATCAAAGACACGCCCGACGGGGCGCTACACAGGGTCATCGTACTCATCTTTGAAGAGTGCTAATAACGTAAGTGTAAGGCAATAAACACGCACTTCACAATTATTGCGTGTTTAAACCACCAGTATTCCCCGGTGTTTTCCCCGCCCTTCGTTGCCAGTGAATTGAAAGCAATTGTACTGCGTGCTGTTCCTATATTAGTATGTCATTATTGGGATAAGATCTTCATAACGAAATCCAAACAATAAGCATTAGTACTCCCAAAACAGCATGCCGAACAAATTGTTAAGGAACAGAAAAGGTCGCATAAATAGTTTTCGAAAAATAACAACAGCAATGATATGAAGCGACGTTATCAGTTACAGTGTAAATCTGTCAGTAACAGCTCAAGTGTCCCCCGATTACTTGTGCGACGTATCCAACGCCAATACTACGGTAACGTAATAGCTAAAATTATTGTGTTCACAACTTTTTCCACCTTTAGATGTTGTACTTGAATGCTTTCAACAATACCGAATAAAAGTATTTTGAACAACAGAAAAACAGTATAGATAACCATGTCATCGGAAGAGAAGCAGCGATAATCAGTAACAAAATGGACTTGCGACTCCTAACAGAACACTGCGGCTGGTTAACGGATCCAGTAGTTAAATCAATGCGGGGTACAACAAAGATTTCTTCTAACCACTAACACGATTGTAATGAAAAATAAACAAAAATGTTTCCAACGAAAGATGTGAAAAGGAAAAATTCTCAATACCTAATAGGACCATTGAAACACAAGCTCACCATCAAATTCCACGGACTCATAATTCTTAGCATCATTAGAAGTGATCGATTACACCGTGGACAGCCTGGCAAACATGAAGGGAAAACTGTCCTCCATTCCTTTGTTCTGCCAACCCCCACCTGCCCACAAATACGAATACAACAAAAACCATTAACCGCACACCTCACCGGCGCAACCCGTATGATTCTCGTTGTGAAGAAAACCATCTTCCGCCAAAACAAAGTAACCGATCCCCCGTGACGGCCGCAAATTACGGGACCGTTTTATCAACTAATCAACCTACGCTTTCAAACAAAACACTCGTAAACAGCAATCACCAAAGCAGGCACTAATATATATATATATATATAGACAGCATGACAGGAGGTTATTAAAATGGCATCACAGTCTCACGAAGCCCTTTTAAGGGAGTGGACAAAAATATACGCATTGTGAGCCCCCTTTGCCACTAGTAATCCCACACTGCTAAAAAAGTGGAAAACAGTTCGTCACGAGTTGGAGGGAAAGGGGAATTGTCCTTCCCACATGCGTAGCCTATACCGGCGACAAAACAATGGGGAGGAAGCAATGTCAAGTTTGTTTAAAACATCCACGGGGGACGTTGTAGCACCCACCCTAAAGGGAATACTGGTAACTATGATTTAAAAAAACTCAAGAAGCACCAAGCAGTCACTGGTCACATGTAAATAGTAAGTTCCTAACCTTTTACACCGTATGTCCTCAGCAACCCAATGTCCCTTTAACAACAGTAAGGTAGAGAAAATCAATAACCAGACAGCTATTTATCATTTTACTTTTGAAAAAATGTGGAGATATGATAATAAGTTCACCAAATGATTTAACTATAATTGATATTCCAGATTATTTTTAAATTTGACTCCCAAAGACTCGACTACATGGAGACACATATGTGCAAACGGGCAAATTCCGGGAGATGCAAACTTCTGTATAAATTTTTGTGATGATTGCTGTAACAATGCTGATGTTCGATGCTTGTGCTATCTCCCTTCGTTCATTTCCAGAGCACAGATCGCAGACGGAATGTTCCCTTTATAAACGATACGTTGGCACTACAAGGTACCACAATGGAACATCAACAGGATACTGGTAAAAAACGCAAACGAAAAACGAAAAGTCACGGTGGTACGCCCTCCCGTACAAGGCAAACTGGTAGGGGCCTTGAGCAGCCGTTTATACCGTGTATTTGAACCCACAAGCGTACATTGCTAAAATATTAACAAGATTAAGCGTCAATGCGGTGAAATCCAGAACCCCTCACAAAGTTGAACCCAGCACTGTCGTAAAGTCCATGCCCTTCAATAAGCATTCATATATTTCATGGGCCACAGGGGAGTTAGGACAACAGCAGTCGGCACACAGCAATCAAAGCACGGGCTGTGACAGTGAAGAGAGTGATATACCTGGTGGATCGCATACCATCCATGCAAAACGTGGCCTAGGCACAGGAATACTAGACAAAATAAAGCAAAGTTATAAAACTTGCCGGAAGTAGCACAGTGATAATGACAGTACACTCTCGGGGAAAATATTCACACCAGACAATTTGAAAGCGAACTCCAAGCAACAATGTTCTCATTACATAGATATCAGGCTGCGGGGGTGACATACCGGCAACGCAATTTTAAAAAAATAGAACAGATGAAAAATATTTAACAAACGACAAAAAACATACAGAAAACAATTTTCCTATTTTGAGAATTAATATATTTCCCGTTCAAAACACGCAAAGCCAATTCCGAAAATGGAGCGGCAAAAAAAAAA
>NW_027124023.1:15123-18721 GCF_001457755.1 Trypanosoma equiperdum
CGGAGCCAAACCACGGCATGTACTCAGTATGTAAGATGCGTAAATAGCTTTACACGATCGAAATTTGGCAATGCTGTTGTTTTGACTTTATGTAGAAGCGGTCATGTCACAGCAACGGTCAAAAATACTCCGCGAAACCGATGACCACCAGAACCTCTAAGTGGATTCTGGAAAACAAAAACAAAATCGCCGATTTAAAATAAAAGATGCCCTTTTCGAAATTTTGTTCTAAAGGCTGCCTGTATCGAGTGAACGGATTTTGTGGCGAGGCTCTTCCCCTTTAGCAGTTCCTTCATAAGCACTCGCGTAGCAAATATCTTAACAGTAGAATAATAATGCGTTACCTTCAGAAAGCACAGAAATACTTCATTACCGGGCTCAGAAGGAGATTGCAATTCCACTGAAACCCTTTAGCGGATCCGTAACAAAGAATTCGGCGTCTTCCCCTACAACCCCAAAAACGATAACGCAGCACGCCACTATAGTTGCACACCCCCAAAAGGAAGGAAATGACTCTTTCTCCCAAATGAATAGGGGAACATGGCTTTACCGGTAATATGCTTCCGAAAATACGGCAAACCAGCATAGACATTTGCTGACACAACACCTCACACAAGGGTAGTCATATGCTGCGCACCAAAGTGTGCCCCTATGCCGCGACATTTTAGAATCTTAATTCACTCCGTGCGCACTTCGGTAGCTCAATATTCCAGTGTTTACTCTAAAACAGAGCTAGCTTCTACAGCAAAGCCAGTCTCCCGTCAGACAGCAAGAAGCCAGAGCAATGCGTTGACGAGAAAACGATGCAAATTTCCTTACACCGACCGATAGTTTTTTTCGGTAGGATAAAAAAAACTGGTAATATTAAATGGTTCCAGCTTATATTAATGCAGCCCTTCCAAGGCCTTCTCCAACTAAAATATATACAGCCAATTCTCAAAAAATAGGAGAGGAAACGCAGTGACTCCGTTACTTAACTGCGTATCGAGACGGCTGCGTTGATGGTATCGACAAATGGGTTAACGAAAACCCCACCACGAGCAACGATCAGCACCGTTGTCACAAACGAAGAATAGCAAAACACATTCATATGAAGAAACCCACGTATCCCACCCGGAACATTTGTCGAGGGGCAGAGCAACGATAAAACCAACTGTTAGTGACGCCTTGTGTAAAGTGGTTTCGTCATTGTGTTGAAAACAATAAACAGTTGGAAGAAACCAGTATATGAGAGCGGTAACGCACTCACGACGTATCAGCTAAATAGGGAAATGACGATAAACGCAAGGTGATGGCGTTCTCTGCCGCCAACTAACCACAAACCGTTACGCTTAAGGGGGTGGGCGCACACATACACACACCTCAGCCAGTGAGGTAAACGGGAAATCACTACGTGACACAACGCCAATGAGAGAAAGGGGAATAAGCCCTGAGGTACAGCTCGCCACTCGCGGTGCACTCGAGGGCGCTGACTCAACACCACACAATCTTTGAAACCGCCTCCTCCTAGACTACAGGAAAGATACCGCGCATACCGGTGGTACCAGCGCATAAATGTCCCCATATCACCAGCCACATAGTGACACGACTTTAAGGCTTGCTGAAAAATGCACCTAGCCAGCCTGACTGGGTGCTGTAATGAAAGTAACTAGGTAGCAATCTTTGCTGGAAATGAAATAGCACGCTCCTAGCAGACAGATGGAGAAAGCAAACAACATTATCCACAACATCGCAACCTTTCAACTTCCGCTCCGGCTCAGAAAAATGGTACCCTACATGCTTCGACATCAAAGGGCGAAACGACGTACGCCGCGCGGCGCAGTCGGCAAGAGAATCTTTGGCGCTACCCCGCAGCCCCTCGCCACTCTGGAACCTTCGCAGCGCCGTGCTAAGTGGAAGTGCACTGGCAGGCCCCTTTCCCCCCTCTCGGGGATCAAGCACCAACAAGTGGAAGGAGGTCGGCAGCCCGCACTCCGCCCCCCACCCCTCTCCCTCGTGCAGGCACTTGGAACGCTTACTGAACTATGCCGTTGCCCTCCTGTTAAGAGTGGGGTGGTCTTTCAACCAATTCAACGTTCACCACCTTCCCACACCCCAGAGGGTATTAGGTGCGAAGATCAGCCGATACCAGCCGCGCCGCCAAGTGGCACACGTGTCAGCTATGTTTTCCGGACTGATTTCGTTCCTTTTGCGTTCGTTTTTGGTGTTTGACTCTTCGACTTGTAGAAAGGCCTCTTACGTAGCAGGATCCCTCCGCACACCCGGTGGTCGCGGAACACAGGCACAACGTCTCTGCCGCAGATCCCAAAGGCGATAATTTTCTGATTTATCACTTTGTCAACGCGCCCTGTTTGTCTGCAAATGGACACGCACTCGTACCGACACTTTGAGCATCCCCCTAGTTCTCAGTACTATTTCCTCCGAGAAAGGATAACTATGAATGCTTCTGCCGCGGTTAGTTTGTGGCTGGTCTCCACGTTGCTGGCCTTTGGCAAGGAGTGTTAGCCCCCTCTTGACCCAGCCACGAACCCACAATGCACACCCTGCGCTAGGCTTGGTTATGCACCTACGCTTGCGTCGAAAGGACCCTTGTGTGCCACTGTGCGGGAGCTGTATGTTTCGTTGTTTGTGGCTTATCTACTCCTATGTTGTCTTTTGGCTGGGTCAATCCGCATTTGGATTGCATTGCTTTACCGTTAGTGACGGGGTCTTTCTTTGGCCGCATTTTCATCCAAGAAAATCCGAATTTGACTGCATTTTCCTCCGCGAGACCCACTGAGCCATTTCTTTCAGTCAGAAAGAGTTTTTGACTACGGCGCTTCGTCAGCACGCGAAAGTTGACGCCACACCAGCCCTTTCCGCCCGTGGAACAAACAATGTGCGGACCCCACATCCCAGGGATGTTCCACCCGTTGTTCTTCGAATAATTGAGTGCCTCTGGACTCCGATTGTTCTGGCGCTACGGAGGGATCGGTCACCAAGTTGGCGCATGTCATTACTAAGTGGCGTATGGGATGGTGTTGCCTCGGCGTTCCCTCGTCGGCTCCACCGGCTGCTGAGTGGCAAGGCTGAACTACGGCCCGCCTGCTAACTTTGCGGGCCGATCTTATCAAGTATGCCCATTTCGAAGCGTTTCTCTTGCCGCCTTCGGGAATCGAGCAGAGTCATATGAAGGCGTCCGCACCTGCGCTGCGGGGTGGTTCCGTTCAGCATTTGTTTGTGGGGACACTTATCCTCTTTTCCATTTCGGCCACCTCTTCCCCCGTAGAGAGGGACTGCTGGCGACGTCCTGCCCGACGTCCTGCCCGACGTCCTGCACCCCATCGTTTCACTTCTAATAATAGTTACAAAAGTGTGTGTCTGTACGGCAGTGCATATTTCTCCAGTCCCCAATCGCTTCGGTTGCTTTTACTCTTTTGAAGCACGGTTCGGAAAGCGGTAGCTCAGTGCAGTTCCATGGAAATAGCGATCACAGACAGGATATCAGTTGTTTGTCTGAGCTGACGCGGGCATGAAACAGTATCATGCGGTGCCTTTTGACGGTAGTGACCAAATGTGTCAAGGCCAGCCTCGGGGAATCGTTTTGCTGTTCCTGTTG
>NW_027124023.1:18731-21287 GCF_001457755.1 Trypanosoma equiperdum
AGACCTCGAAAGTGATCACCAAATCGCCAACCCTAATTCCCCATATCCTGCCGGTCCCACGGCGCATCCGTTGGTTATGCCTCCCTACACACCTGACAAAAAGCAACCACATACCCCTCGAACTTCCTATCTTTGTAGTTTCATGAAGGTTTCCGACCTATCGCCACAGTTGTTTTACCCCGACCCCAACGAATTATCAACATTGCTGGTGGATCACCATTTTGAAGACTACCCATTCTCGCCGTGAAAGCAGTCCTAATTGTGGATAAAGCAAGAGAGGGCGCACACCCTGAACCCGCCGGTGACGTGCCTCGTCATGGCTAGCCCTCCCATACCAACGCAGAAACCACAACAGGGGCAGCCGACGCATCGGCGCCCACTGAGGAGCGATGCGGCCGCACTACCTGCTGCTCGTATTGGTCCTCATGAGATAATAAGAGCCACCCCTCCCCGCGCCCCAAAATCAGTCAGTACACGTGCCTTCGCATTGTTCAATGCAACGCCGCTAATTTAGGTGACGTGACCGCTGGTCCAACGCCCCTGTACAGTTATTCCCCCTCGGCAGTGCTTATCGCACCCTCGCGGGAGCTTCCCCACGCCGCCGCCGGCGAATGCATCCGGCAGCCCGGCTGTCAGTTGTAGCACGTACCAGAACGCGTTTTCAGTTTCGTTGCGGCACCATTTCTCCGCAGCACGTAGTGGAAGAAGTGGAAACTCCTCACGCCAGATCCCCTCCATGGCTACCCACGACCATTCCCTACATTGTCAGCATTTCTAGAGGTATTTTCCGCCTCCTAACCTGGCACTGCTTCTCCCCCATCGTCTTGTTTTCAGGTGATCGCATGCAACCACCCACCGGTTCATCCACTAGCGTTCTGTTGCAGCCCCTGGGGCGCCGTCGGGTTACCCAGCTCCGCACGGACGCGAAAAGAAACATGATGAAGGGGAGTGGGCGCGGCTCCTCGTCCTTTTGACGAGAGTACGCGCACTTGGCGGTACCATAACACTACTGGAAGACAATATGCAAACTGCCTCCAATCCCCTATATACCCGTATGATCCCCCCTTCAACAACACACTGTCCACGAAAATATTTCAACTACTGGTAACTCAATGGGTGTGGTAACGTTTCATTGAAATCGCCGCACCGGCTTCATGATTCCGACAGCCTCCAGGAACTTATGCACCTCCTCTCCATGGAGTAAAAGGTCTGATTTAATTGCGCGATGTGAAACGTATGTTGGAAACAATAGTGTGGATGTGAATCTGTCTGGTGTCCGTGGTTCATCCGTGTGTCGGCCTCCTGCCCCTCAGCTCAAATCTCTCCCCTAAACACGCACTGTGATATGCTCCGTGGCGCCTCAGTGGATTGACTATGTGCGTAAACGTTTATTGGCATATTATGTGTCACATATTACTTTCCATCAGTCCTTTAATCTTGACTTAGCATTAACGCTTGCTCATTCGGAGGAGCCGTATCGTTACAACGGTTCTGCCCCCACATTGTACAGTATCATGGTTTAACTTCCGTCTTGAGGTGAGTGAAAAGCACGTACCGAAGCTGGGCACAAAGATGCTGTATTAAATTTGTTTCTTCTACTTAACACTTTCTTTAGGGGAAACAATTCTATAAATAATCTCTGCTTTTGTTTGACACTCATTATAACACAACGTCGCGAAGTTTCTGCCAGTTCCTACGCCGTGCATGGTGTGCATGATTCCTGGCAGTCAACACTGTGCACCCAATCCTATGACGTGGATGCTGCACTCCTGTGTTGCAGGCCGCTACGTTCATAGCGGGCGCCATCCTCGTTTATGCTCTATGATACGCCTGCGATGTTATAGCTCAGTTTTTGTGCAGCGGCGAGTGACCAGCGGCCACTTTCCCACACATCCCGACTCTCCACGTCGATGCAGATTCTATCGCTATGTCGGCAACCTGAAGTCTATTTCCCCCTTTTCTGCATCTCGCGTGTCACCATTCCACGTACGTATTGAAACGTTACTTGGAGTACCTTTTGTGCTCCACCAATCTCCGCTCATTCTCCGCCAATGAGAAAGGTGAACGGGAGCTGCCTAGGGTGTTCCAGTAGCCTGATCACCGCCTTTGTTAGGTTAGATGAAACCAAGTGCTCCCGAAGCCGCAATACAACAATGTACAGACTTCGTGGTGTGTGAACAATGATGCTTTCTTTCTCTTGTCGCACCACCGGCGCCATGTTACACACAAAGAAACCGTGCTGGACGTTGGAGGTTCCATTTCCGCAGACATGTTAAAAAAGGGAAGGAACTTCATTTTAATTATTAACAGAGGGGTGCCGAGTGCCGTAACTTTTCCATGCCCTATGCTGAACTATCCATTTTTTGAGAGTGGCTCGTCTAAGCGAGCTGCTGCTCCTCGTTCTGTTGGGAAGGAGGCTGCGGAGAGGGTGGGCGCGTTGCCTCCATGAACTTTACGTATTTATTGCACTGTCCTCTGCTTTGGTCCACTTTGTGAAATGCGTCTGAGGCACTCACCAACTCGTCGGTCGTCATATGTTCTCGCAGCGTTTTCTCT
>NW_027124023.1:21297-34850 GCF_001457755.1 Trypanosoma equiperdum
GCTGACTTTTTGGCTTATTCTTTTCCCATATTTCAGTGTTGAAGTGTCTCTCTTGCCGCCGTCGGGAATCGAGCACAGTCATATGAAGGCGCTTGCTTCGGCAGCCAAAGGTGGTTCCGTTCAGTATTTGTTTGTGGGGACATTTGTCTTCCTTACCTTTTCGGCCACCTCTTTTCCCATGGAGTAAGGCCTCTGGTACTGTTCTGCCCGATAATCTTTGCCCCGTTCGTTCCATCATGAATAATAGTTACAAAAGTGTGTGTCTGTACGGCAGTGCATATTTCTCCAGTCCCCAATCGCTTCGGTTGCTTTTACTCTTCTGAAGCACGGTTCAGAGGCGGTTGCTCAGTGCACTTCCATGGAAATAGCGCGCACAGACAGGATATCAGTTGTTTGTCTGAGCTGACGTGGGCATGAAACAGTATCATGTGCTGTCTTTTGTCGGCAGTGACCAAATGTGTCAAGGCGAGCCTCGGGGAATCGTTTTGCTGTTCCTGTTGTGGCTCCTACTTTCCGTGGGGAGGGTAAGCGGAAGCGAACGTGTCAGTTCAAGGAATTGGAGAAGGTGCACTGTTACGCGGACAAATTCACGTCCGGGAATACTCCAACTAACAACCACACACGCACACTGCTCTTCCACCTGAGGCTGTTACGCCAGTTCCCTTTCAAGTGGCGTTGAGCTGATCAACCTCTGCTGCAGACGAGAAATTGCTCTGAAACAAGGGGCAGGAGACGATCCTTTCCCTAACCGCCTGTCTCAAAGAGCGATTTGCCTTTCCGGAGGACCTAACCTCATTTCGCTCACTCTTTGGGAGATGAGTCGGGAGTCTGCCTTGGCACCACCACTGCAAAGTAGTTTTGACGGGTCTTGCGTCGTCGATGGGTCCGCCTTCGCGTATCTGGAGTCCCTCCGAGGATTCCGCATGTCCGAGTGCAGGTCTGTGGCGCGCCCCAGGGCGAGTTCATGTGGTGGCGCTTCCGCTGAAGCCTAGTGTTGCTGCGGGTGGTTTGCAGGTGCTCAGTTTTCTTTTCCGGAGGGAGGCATCTGGTCGTGGTGCCTTTGCGATTTAATGTTACGGCCGGGCTGTACAGTGTCCTCCCCGTAGACCGTAAGGACATCAAGCGAATCTTTTTTTATGTTGTTGCCGGTGCGCGGAGCTTTTGCCTCCGTTCTGGTTATGTTGCTTATAGTTCTTGGCCGTGAGGTGGCGGCTTTCTTCGCTTGCGTCGTCGGCGTCTCAATCGGCGCCGAGTGCTATTCGCGTTTCTGAGGATAGAAGATTGCCCTCATTGTCTCTTGAGCCGCTTCCGTGAGAGGCGCGGCTGCCGGCCATGGAGAAGTGTAGAGACTGGCTGTGCCCGCCGCGATGAGTGAGAATTGGCAGCTAATCTGTAGCTGCTCTGTACGGTCCTGGCGCTATTTGAGGTATGGGTCCGTTGAAATTGAAGCACGTAGGCTTTCGGCCTTAAAATGTGTTACCCGCTTTTGTGGGAGGTGTTGCCGTGGGGCGAAGAGCGGCTTGCTTTCGGGGAGGGCTGCTTCAGATAGCTATCTCTAACTCCTTTGAATTTTCCAATGGTCGTTTTCGTCGGTCACTGTCATCGCACGGTCGGCTACGCATCTTCCTTTTCATTTGTCGGATCTCGCTGCCACAGATCTTTTGCGCGGTCCCCTCTTGTGGTTTTAAAGACAGCGATTGCTTGTCGCACTAGTTGCCATTATTGTTGTTTTGGATGAATCGTACCGCACCCTCGTCCAGTCCTTTAGCACGCCTCGCTGCAGGTTCTTTCACTGCTCTTCGCCCACCTTTTACGCTGAGGTGTTGGTGGTGCGAGGACAGGTTGGTAATTTGACTCCTAGGGCGTTTTTGTCCGTTTTCAGTGCTCTTCTGCTGCTACTTCTCATGGCGTATATGCGGTTGCTGTCGCTTCTTGTCCCTGCTATTCCTGCGTTTCCGACTGCCTTTCGCTGACTGTGCGTGTGCGTAGCATTCCGTATCCTCTGAGACTATTTTAGGGATGTAGGAACTGAACCTTCATGCAGCAGAAGGCCGTACCCCTTCCACAGTGTGCTTCACGGAGCTTCTTCATGTGACTCTATATCTTGCACTTCTTCTGGTGAGCTGCGGTTTCAGAAAGGTGCTCGTGCGGCCCCTCCCCTTTCACTTCGTGATATCGTGTTCGATGCTTGGTCTTTTCTTTTTGATTGCTAACCGCATATGTTTTTGTTTCCTCCCTTATCATACCCCTCGGTGACTCGATATTGTGGGGATTTTGTTTTGTCTTAGGAAAATACGAAGAATATGCTTCGTCGAGCATGCCTTGCTGGTAGGGTGAGCGCCATCGCTACCCCTGGGTTTGCTACTTGTAAAATACTTTCAAGTGTTTCCTCCAGTGGGAACGACAAGAAAAACACTAAGGCTGGACTGCTGTCTGGAAGTGGAAGTGAAGGACATCATACTGGTCCTATTCCTGGCGCCACTGGGAAGGATAATCGACAGGGGATATATTCTACAAGGGGTTCACCTTCCTATTTTGAGAAACGCTATCCCCGAAAAGAAGGCGAGTTGGTGAGTAAGCAGGTTGTGGATCCAAATGAGCCAAGAGATCGCTCTGATAATTTGAAGGCTCCTGAGTTTGATACTTCGTTAGGCAAGTTTGAGCAAGCACCATACTTTACTGGAGGACCTGGTGCCATGAGGTACAATAACTATGTGCGGGAACCGGTGGATAAAGAAGGTGTAGATTATCGTGATGTTGTTCCACTTCCGCCATTTGAGGACCATCACCCAGATTTCTCGTACGCATCAGCGACAGGAAAGCGCGAGGGGGACATTACCCTTTTAGCAAACACTGTCGTAAACTGGGAGATAAAGGCCGCTATGATGTCTCTCTATCGCTCTTGCCTTAAGGGGCTTCCAATGGTTAAACACTACTACTGGTTGCTTACGCCACTGCCAGAGATGAAATCGAAGATACGAGAGCGTTTCCTTCAAAATCAGCACACGAAAGATCCTGATGCTATTAGACATTTGTTACATAATGGATGGATGGAATACCAGGAGGTTATTTTGTTTAGGCGAACACGGGCATCGGTTGCCAAATTTTTTGAATGGGAAAGCCAAGACGAACTTGTGCGTGGCTACACACGGGAGGAGGGGAAGATGCAAGAGGAACGCGCCTTCTGGAACGGAGAGGAACAACGAAGGGAGGGCCCATATGATGGACATTGGTCTTGGCTCGGAAAGGAGAGCGAAAAGGAGTTCGCTAAGATTGCAGGTAGGATTCCCATTTCGTGGTCGACGTCGAAAGGCTACTTTGAAAAAGGACAAGCTGATGGCACCAATTATTGGGAGAAAAACCTGGATTACGAAGGTTGGTATATTAAAAATGTGGACCCTGATCGCCAGAACGCAAGGCGTGAAATGCAGGGTTGGATTGAAAGCGGGTATAACCAACCGAAACATTATGCTAGCAAAAACAGACGTGGGTATCGTAGACTTGTTAAGGACATTGAAACTATGATGGAAACTTCGATGGAGGATTTATATACAAAGAACAGAGAACAGCTGTTCCAATACCTTATTAGGGAAACACATCCGGAATCAAATCGTATTAACGCGGAACGTGTTCTTGCGAGACAAGACGATGACTTTTACTCTACGAGGTTTGATGAGTACGAGAAATACCTGAAGCAGGCAATGCGTGAGATGCCCAACCCGCGCTTATGGAAGACTGATGCTTTTTACTTTCGATTACGGTACCTGCTTGCTCCCCTCGAATACAACTGGGCAAAGGTTCCTATTGGTATATCGCAGGAGAAGTTGTACAACGAATGGATTTCTGACAACGCCAACTACGCAATTTTAAACAGTGCAACGTTTTCAAATATAAAGAACAATAAACTAAAAAATCCAATGGCCAGAACCTGGGCCGATTTTTACAACGACTACGATCCAGATGTCCCGGAGACGCGGAGACTTCCTTGGTATCATCCCGATTTTGACTATGATCGCCGGCACAAATGGGATGAAAGGTGCATGCGAATGAAGCGGTGGGTTCAGGGGGGAACTATTGACGGCAAGCTGCCATACTTCGACAGTATCATAGCCGAGTGGGAACAATATGTCAATCGTCCTGAGCGATTTCGAGCCTCGGATAGTGCTGAGCGTCGGTATGCCGCCCCAAGAATGGTTCAGCTCTATCGGTCGTTGAACCGGTTAATGGATGTTGCCTTAGTAAATCAAATGAGGGCTGTTGTGGAGAGTAGTCTCTTAAATACTCAAGTGGAGCTATCACGTGCCTCTGTTACGGACATCCAAAGGATGTTAATATCCGTGGATTTCACGGACTTTCGATTCGTGGTTCCAACTATCATATACCCAGATGGGGTCCAGCAGCCGGTGGTAGGATTAGACGGAAATGTGGTTGTCTCGCAGATTTAGGAAACGTGAATTTTTATTCCTAGTTTTGTAGTATGTACGGCGAGGGCGCAAATATAGGGAAGAAAGGCGATAGGTAGGAAGGGCAACATTTTTTCTATTTATTTTCTCAAATATTTTTCTAAATCTTCGCTTACGTTCGTTACGAATATAACTGCATATACGTATGTGAGTGGGTGATGATTTTTATTTTTTTAAATATCGTGGAAGATTCACTTAGCAGCGGTGTCCAGACAAAGGGACTATTTCCCCTTTCTTTCCCATTTTTATTATTACATCAAATGGTTGTGTATAGCCCATTTCCGTTTAGATTTAACCTATTCCTGTACGAGGTGTGCAGTGTATGTTCATACATATTTTTTGCTTGCTCTTCAATTCAAATTTTCTTTATTCTTTAATTGCTAGTAGGTTGCATTGCGTTTCTGAATCTTTTTTTTTTTGAAGGTGCGCTCAGTAGAAGTCAAATGCCTAAAGTAAAGAGTGGGGCTTCAAAGCGCGTGACGTCCCGTCAGCGTCACAAGGTAGAGCGGAAGAAAAGGGAACATAAACGTGATCTACGTAAGGCAGCCAAAGCAATGAAAAAATCTGGACTGGGCCCGAAAAGGACGAAAAGGACTAGAGAGCTGGCGAGGTTGGCACTGAAAGTCTCAAATGCTCATCCTGACAAAGAAAGCATACTTCGACGAGTGCTTCAGGTCCGTGAGGAGGCCCGCGTCGAGCGGGGGAGACAGAAGGGCAAAAATAAAGAAGACAGTGATCATGAAGCTGCTAAAAATGTTGGGAAGTCGACCAAGGTAAAAGAGGGTAAGAAGTGCTTTACATTCATACCCGTTTCTGAATCCAATAACTTTTCTTATCAATTTAACAGAACCTTGATGGAATTGGTTTTCCCTACCTCCGAAACGTCTACCGAGGTACCTTCTGTCGCCTACGTGGTGACCCTCGACGCTCGATGTGCAGTCCAGTGCTTACCGTGGGGGCTTCTTGACGCTATCGTGCGCGAGGGCAATGCGTACAGGAACGCTGGGGGAAAAAGGAAGATACTGGTTCTATTCGCTCTCACCAAATGTGATCTTGTGTCGGTTCATGCGTTGATCAGTCAGATTTCTTTGTTGGCGCATGTGTTGTCCGAGCAATACATCGGTGTCAGTGACGGAGACGATGATTTGAATATTGGTGACAGCATTTATTTTACGTTCTGCCTGGTTTCGAATCGGTTTGAAAAAACCGTTCACCATCTGAGTACCCTTTTGAAACGGTTTCGTGCAAGCAATGGGTGCTCGAAGTATAATAATAAGAGCAATCTCAATGGAAAGATCTGTTGCTTCGTTATTGGTCTTCCAAACACGGGTCGGCGAACTTTGTGTCGCATGCTTTTTCAACACGACGACTCCAACACAAGTATCGTCCCAGTATCCGCTGCTCAGTTGCAGGTTGTAAATGGCCCCACTAATGAGTCGTGTGAGGGTCATGTGAAGTTTGCCTTTCCGAATGCAAAGGAAGTTACGGTGCTACAATTTCCGGAGGATGCCACTTTAAAGCGAGAACTATTCAATCTTTGCGGAAGTGAGGTTATATTTAAGCCTCAGACCTTTATTGAGAGCTTGGCTGACCCCGAGGTTGTTGGTCACGTGCTTTACGAAGCCGTAATGAACAAGGATGACCTGGCTCAGGGGTTCTGTCAACCTAATGAATGCAACAGCGACACTACAAGTGAACGGAAGGAATTCTATGCTGCCAGACGCTTTTTTACACGACTGGGACAAACAGTGCGGAGGGAGAAGGGGTTTTACGTATCTCCATCACTTGTTTCTAACGCGGGAACGATGAGCAGAATGTGCAGCAGCTCCTTGACGGCTTCTACGACCTTCACCTCTTGTCAGCAGAGCACACAGAATGCCCCTCCTGACGCATCATACAGTAATGCAACCCCTAACAGACTTGTAAGAATTTCCTCCGTTGTTTCCAGAAGAAATGGGAAGAGGGGATGTACAACTCCTATGAAGCGCGCTGATTATCGCAACGTGTTGAAACTGGGGGCACGCACGTTTATCCGTGAAATCCACCATGGAAGGAATGTCCCGTGGGCAGTGATGCGCTCTCCGTTGAAGGATTGCCTGACATTGTCGGATGTGGAGCGCGCCTCCACTATTTTTAACCTTTCCCTGTGCCTTGGTAAGGCTGTCGGCTCCGCCGAGGATGCGAAAAGCCCTTTTGAGCATCTCACCGCGCTGCTGGATCACGTTGCCTCCCAGATGAAGCAGTATCTGGTGTTGCTGCCGAACAGCGTTGTCGAATTTAGTCCCAGTTCTATTGTGGCTCCTATCCATAAATTGGGTTTCACTCGAGAGAACGAGGGAGGATCAAATGGTTGTGGGGATGAGGACGAAGAAATTGAGGATTATTGTGAAGGTGAGGAAGAGTGTGAGGATGACGATGAACAAGATGAAGGGGATGATGAAGAAAATGAAGACGAGTCGGAGGAGGGAGAGGATGATCGATCTTGTTGAGTGGACTGCACGGGTAGGGCATATAACAGTAGCGTTTAAGTGGGATAATAAGAAGGGAATTTAAAATCCACCCCGTGTTTTCAAATGCAATTGGAACTGCATTAACACTATGCAAAAATATTCATTTTCTGTTACTATACTTGTTTCACCTCCTGCTTTAAGCAAAAAATTTTTTGTTTCCTTTATCCCAATGTCGTTGTGTGGTCAACTTTGTCTCGTTCCGGTACGGGGGAACAACTGAAGGCGAGGTGCATGGCAGAACATGCTTTTGCGTCCGAGAGTAAGTATGGTCGTAGGCTGAATATGTATTTGTGTCACTGTTCCTCCGAAGAGGCAATTTTCCCTGCGACTGCGTTACGCTTGCACACCCAAACCTCAACCGGTTGGCAATCTGCCAGGTTGTGTACATATCCTCAAGAACTTGGACTCAGTTTCAGTGGCGAAGTGGAGCTAGATTATATTCGTGTACTTTGTCACGAAAGCAATATACCAACACGCATTGAAGTATTCGTTGCTGAGGCTAGTGATGGGAGCACAAAGTTGAATGTGGTTACGCCCTACGAAAACAGCAACTTTCAGCGGATAGGTTATGTGCACTTTTCTGCTGGGAATGAAAGTGCAGTCGGTATCCGTGAACTTAAGACCATTAAAGTGTGTCGCAAGTGCGTTTTCGTAAAGTTTTTGATACTAAATCCATATAGTTCCAGTTTCAATACCTTTAATCAAGTGGGTATCATTGCCATGGCGGGCCACGGGCGGCTTGTGAAGAGTATACAACGTGAATCCACAAAGCGCATATGCGTGGTTGGGGAAACGGTGGAGGTGCCGCTGGAGAAGATGTTGCCACCGATATTAAATAAGTTACCATCTGCTCCTTCGGGATCCGATAAGTTCGGGGAGGTCGACGCCGTAACGAGACGCCGCCTTGCGGAACTTCTTCGTGTAAAAGAGCATGCAGTGATGACCGAGGATTATGACCTAGCTGGTGCGTTGAAACCAGTGCTGGCCACTTTGGAGGATGTTGGAAGGGAGATTTACGCATTAGAGCAGCGGAAAAATGCTGCCGTGGAGGAGGAAGACTATGCTTCCGCGAAGAAGTTAAGGGATGATATCGAGGGTATGCGGAGAACCGCCTACTTGGTCTCGATAAATCGGGTACACACGATTCGTAGAAGGTCAGTCGACAACGCAGTGGAAGTGCGGAATATTCAACACAACAATATATGTTCAGATGAAAAGCAAAAGGAAGAAAATCAATGCAGGGGTCTTTCACCACCTCCAGCGCCTAGGGTGTTTTCACCTTCGACGTTTGATGAAATGCCTGTAGGTGGTGCTGGATACTACCGACTCGTTGACGGCGAAACGGGTGCAAACGACCGGAACCACGGTATTGCGGATGTCGTCGGTGATGTAGATGTACTTTCTGCATGTGTCATTCAAGGGAAAGAGAAATGGGAGGAGCTACTTCTTCGTGCAATAGTAACGATTTCTGGTTGTCAAAGTCTTGAGCTTGACGTAGAAGACGAATCGGTTGCGGAGGGAAAGAGATTCGAGAAGGTGTTCGGGTCTGTTTGTTGTGGCTGCTTATTTGGGAAAAGGGGGAAACTTCGGGAGGCAGCCATTCGAGCCATATGCACCCCATCTGTTTTTGTTTCTCTTTTGGGCCACGCGGATAACATTACGGAAATGCTACTTTCGTACGTGGTTCTTCCCACTCGTGGCCTAAACGATGCGACTACGTCAGTTGTCATCGCTTCTTGTGACGCGGTTCGTGCAATTGCCGAACAGTTAGAGGGAGTTCCACCGTTATCATCTCTGAATTCACACTTATCACCAGTTTTGTCGGCTCTAGTGGCCCGCCTAGGTGACAGCAACAACCGTATACGGGAGCGCGCAGAATCTGCTCTTCTATCAGTTGCCAAATCAGCGCTTGATGTCGTTGTGGTGGCCCTGGTTAGCAACCCCCAAAAGAAGAAACAACATACGGTGCCGCATAGGGTGCACGCCTCGCGCATAGCTGTACTGAATAACCTGGTAGATATGTACGGTGCCGACGGTGCAGTTTCAACAAATCTTGAGGCCCAAAATATTCTTTCAGAAGTTGTGCTGCCCTGTATGCAGCACTCTAGCGGTGAGGTGCGGGACGCCGCAAGTTCCCTCTTTGCTAAGTTATTACTTGTCGCCCCCAGTATTGCGCAAAGGAGTATCGGAGTTCTTAAACCAACTCAGTGGAGTGCCGTCGAACATTATTTGTCTGAGCTGACGGGCGGGGCGTGCGATGAGGGATTTTCTCGGGAGGTTGATACCAGTGATAGATTGCTCCCAAGGACCGGATTTGTTCCGTGTGCGACGCCAACTTCTGCTGAATCCGTAACAGGAAGTGCCTCTGCAGGACGTGACGCTGCATCAAAAACGTGTCATTTTTGTGGAGAATTCAACGAAGGGTTTGTGGAAGCCTCTTTGGATATTCACTTCATTCGCGCGTGCCCCATGCTTTGCCCATGTCCTTTGTGTGACCAGGTTACCGAAATCGCAACGTTGCAACAGCACCTCACTGGCGAATGCGAGAACCGGCATTTGGTTCGTGAATGCCCGAGATGCAAGGAGGCGGTGCGCGTAGAGGATATCGAGAGACATATTGCAGCAGAGTCCTGCATCAAAGCAGTCCCCACGCACAGCGTTTGTCCACTCTGCCACGCGCGGTTCAAGGCTGGAATGAAAGGGTGGTTAACACATTTGGCAGCGCCTCCAGGTTGCCCAAAGAACCCCAAAAAGTACGATGGATCAGGGCCCATTACCGAGTAGGTGGAGTTGAAGGGTGAAATATGTGATGAATTCCTATTTTGTGATTGCTTGCCGACCACATCGGTACCCCGCAGAGCTTCGGTTCGAGGGTACTGAGGGTGTACGCGATATATGCAAATACTCGTGCTTCGCGTTCTCACGGAAGGTGTGGTCATTAGACCCGTGTTTCTTGCTACTTTATGAAAGTTAAACATTGTTTGTTGAAATTACATACATAAATGGGGGCGATAAGTCAGTCGCCGTTAATTTGTTCTTGGAACGCCCCGCGGAACGCTTGGAATTCGTTTAAGGTGAGGACCACTATTCTCTCACTCACACACACTTATGTATTCCCATTGTATCAAGTTATTTTCGCTTCTGGTCTGTGGGAAAGGGAAGTGTTCGGGGATGGAGAGGGGCCGCTTCATTAGACACCGCATCACTGCTCTCGAGCCACACCGCCTTTCTCGCGGCAACTTCTGACTGTTCGGTATTAGGCGGTGTCGAACCAACCCTTTCCACCTGTCCCGCTTACGCCATGCATTTGTTGGTATGTGGTGGAGATGTACCAGTGACGTCCTGGGAGGAGTGCGGTGTGCGATGTCTCCAGTCTGTATTACTGCGTTTTGTGACAGGTGGTGTTTTTTTACCATTTCCTTTTTCTGAGTTTGGATGGTACCATAGAATGGCCACGTCAGGGTCTCCCTATCTTATCCTACTTTCTACAAGTTTTACACTCTTGTTTCGCTTCTCGGTGTGGGGGCTCGGTGCTCCAGGCGTCAATATCTTCATATACCTTTTACTCAACTATCTGCTAAAATTCTATCTCTAGTGTAGGAAAAGGAAAAGAATTAGCTACTATAATTGCGTAATATAAAGAGGAACGCCTCACTGATAGTTTTTTCAACGTTTGCTATTGTTTGTATTCCATCCTTAATTGTGCTGCAGAAAGATGTCTGTGGAACAACCCGAGCAGCAAATAAGTGGACTTCTGGAGCAGCTGTACCACAGTTCCAACGTGTCCGCAGAGCGTGAAACCATTATGAACCTGTCGAACGTCGTCAGGCAAGGAGGCGCAGAGTTTCTGCTTGACGTCGTCAAAACCAATTTGAAGAGTGGAGTGCCCGAAAAGCAGGAGGCAAGTATGACCATTCTGGACGAGGTGACTCTCAACTGTGGTCCGTCGTTTGCTGTCATGCTTTCCTCACAAAAGTGGATGGATCGCCTTATCAAGTTGGCTAAGGCAGGGCCGCCACAAGTAACTACCAAGATAATTTCTACTGTCATTGGGTGGCAAAAGCGGTACCACACTGTTTCCTTTGCCCAGTGCATCAAGAAGCTGTCTCAGAGCAAAACTACGGGTGAGGCGTGCAAGCAGGCACTGCGTCAGGCAGGGGATGATGGTACCGGGTCCTCACTGGGTTACGACGCGAGTTCTCCTGCTTCTCTGCGTTCGACAGGAGTAACCGACAACCGGAAAAGTAAGAAGTGCGATGCCGTGTTGGCCGAGCTTCAGAGTGACCTTGTTTCTCTGGAGTACTCCCTTGAGAACCCCAAGTTTGTCCAGGATGATGCCATTGCAAGGGAGTGCAAGAATCACAAGATGAAGTGCATGCAAATGTTGGAATCAGGAAGCTATGAAAGCATTGCATCTGATCTTATGCAGTTGATTGAGCGCTTTTCCCGCGCTCTCGAGCTCTACGAATGCATGACAGGCGTTGATTTGGGTGAGGGTGAAGCGGCAAGGTCGCGGGCTCTGACGAGGGGTAAGGATAATGGCGGTGACAGTGATGACGAGTACTCGAAACAACTCCGTGCTCGCGTTGCGCCTAAAAATGCCCAACAAGTTATGCTTCAGGCTCAGGAAGCTACACAGCAGCTCGTGGAGAAGGAGCGTCATGAAACGATGCAGCTGCGTACTCAGCTTGAGGAAATGCGCCGTAAGTACGAAGACATGCATAACAAGTACAAGGATGCTAAGGCAAGAAATAAAGAAGCGGTGGGTGCCTTGCAGGAGTATGCTAAACGCATAGAGGTGCTCGAGAAAAGCGGGGGCGGCGCCGCAGCCGCCGCTGCCGCACTGCCACCACCACCGCCTATTTCTGAAGAGAAAGACAAAGGAAAAGATAAATCGGGACCTGCCCTTAATGTGGGGCCAATAGCAACGGCCATGAGGGACACTGTGCAGGTTTTACGGCAGTCGCTGCGTGAGGTGCGGGAGCAGTACGTAAGCGATATCCAAAAGGAAAGCGCATATTACTCCTCTCAGCTCACTAGTGCTATTGCTTCGATTGCCGCTGCTGCCGAAAAGGATCGCGGTTCTAACAGCCAACTGTTGGTTCGCACCCAGGAGTTGTATAAGAGGGAAATGAAGCTGCGTAAGCAGTACTACAACCAGATTCAGGAGTTGAAAGGCAACATTCGTGTGTATTGCCGTGTTCGTCCCCTGCTACCAAGGGAAGTTGCTGCTGGCCATACGAATATTATGGACTTCCCCTCTGCCGACGAGATCAGGGTCAACGATCCCGCTGGCCGGCAGAAGGTTTACGAGTTTGATGAAGTGTACCCGCCGCATGCACCCCAGGCCCGTGTCTTTGAAGACACGTCGCCTCTCATTGACAGCGTTGTGGATGGCTACAATGTTTGCATCTTTGCCTACGGCCAAACGGGAAGTGGCAAGACCCATACAATGGGTGGGTACGGGGAAGACAGAGGTATCAACACCCGTGCCTTGCAGCGACTGTTTGAGATCATTGACGAACGTAAGGACACTGATGAATCTACCGTTACCGTCTCTGTGCTTGAAATCTATTGCGAGATGATCCGAGACCTACTGGTTCCGAAGGAGAAGTCCAAGTCCACGACTTATGAGGTGAAGCAGGGTGGCCAGTTCGGTACCTATGTGACAAACCTTTCCGAAGTTCCCGTTCAGTGCGCTGACGAAATTACAAAGATTATGGAGAACGCAAACAAAAACCGCAGTGAGGGCCAGACGAATATGAATGAACACTCTTCCCGATCCCATATGGTTTTGTATATCACTGTCCGAACAACGAACAAGGAAACCAATATGCAGTGCTTTGGTAAGCTCTCGCTTATTGACTTGGCGGGAAGTGAGCGTCTCGACAAGACAGGTGCAGAGGGACAGATGTTGAAGGAGGCTGTGGCTATCAACAAGTCGCTATCGTCGCTGGGAGATGTCATCTCCGGGCTGGCGCAGAACAGCAAGCACATCCCATTCCGTAACTCCGTGCTGACGTACTTGCTGCAAGACTCCATGGGTGGACAGGCCAAAGTTTTGATGTTTGTCTGCGTCAACCCTGCAAGTTACAACGCCAGTGAAAGTAACAGTTCGCTTCAATTTGCCTCTCGCGCTCGTGGCGTATCTCTTGGCCAGATCAAGAAGAATCCATAAGGTAGGCTGACATTCCAGCCTGCAAATTACTTTTAATGTTTTATGCTTGAACTTCGTTTCCTTCTTCTCTTTTCTTTTCTGTGTTCTCCTTTTTGCTGTTGTTTTTCTCTTAATATTTGCTTACGTCGCTATCATATCTGGTGCCACAAAAAACAAGGTGGAGGAGTATCTCTCTTGGATTGTGACCACGAAGATGTCAGCGTCGCCACCTTGTCCATTGTTTTTCCCCTTTGAAATCAAGAAAAAAAAGGCCAGACAACAGGGAGAAGTGAGAAAAGGGGAGACGGACAATGCATATGTGCTTACATTAAGGCTGTGTCCCCCTCCTCCCCCTCCTCTCTTTTAATATAGGTAATATAATGATAATGTATATGTGTTATGTATGTATATATATATATATAT
>NW_027124023.1:34873-38765 GCF_001457755.1 Trypanosoma equiperdum
TGGATGCTACAAAAGGCATATTTTTACAATCCAAATTCGCGTCTCACTCCCCCTTTTGTACTTCAAAACACGAGTGAAAAAACAAAAAAGGGAAGGGTGCTGGCTGGAGGAGCGAAAGTGGAAAAGGAAAGGGAAAAACTTCTTTGGTTCGTCGATTACAATACTTTTGTTAACATATCCTTGCTGTTGAGGGTGGGTTAACAGCTAAAAAAGTAGGGAAGTGAGATAACCTTCACTTTCCTTTTTGGGTTTGCTTTCCTGACCTTCTTTTTTTTTTTTCTGTTATTTACTCTGCGTGCTTGTTTGTTTTTAAAAAATTTTCTCAGTCCCCTTCTGTCCCTCCTCGTTCACCGTTTCCCACAAGGCGATGCCCAACCGCAGTATCGCCCTATGCATTTGCATCTAAATGACTTCATGTGCTACCCCCCATCCTCACGTCGCATCCGGTTTCATCTTTTCTTAAGCACCGGAGAAGAAATATTTCCCCCCCTATATATATATATATATATGCATATATGTATATGTGTGTGTGTTGCAGATAGTGAAGGCAGAGGGGGAAAAAGAAAAGAACCCACGCATGGCCATGTGGACTCGCCAGTGCATGGGGTTTAAGCTGGAAACAGTAGATGAATCTGAGAAACAATGATGGAAGCAAGAGGGGAAAGGGGTGTGAATGTGGAACAACTAAAACAATATGGAGGGGAATGTTCGATGAATATGAATAGGGTGAGGAAATAAATAAATTGAAAAAAAGCATTTGAGAGGAAAGGTAACGAGAGGGAAGGATGTAATGGAAGAAAAGCAGGGATGGGGAAACGGGACCGTGAAGTGACGGCAGAAGGATTAAGAGGTCCTTAGTAACGTCTCCATGTGCGTTGAGGCCTAAATTAAAGGATTAATGGGGGAGGTGTGAAGAGTGAAGAAAAAATAATATGAAAAATTGATATTTTTGTCATTTTCACTGATGAAAAAAAAAATATCATGTAAAGAGGGAGGGTAGTAAATGCTTTGTTTTTTTTGCTCTTTTTGTTCTGCTGTATTTGGTATTGTTTCTACTGGTTACTGCTATTGACTCCTTTTTTCGTCTCTGCGTTGCCTGAAATTGTGTATACCATCTTTTTATTCAAATGTGATTCAGCGCCTATTTATACTTTTCCTTTCTTCCCCCTTTACCTTTACCTATCATTGTCACTGTGTTTAGGGTATACTGCACGCTACTTGGCCACATTTTTTAGCTTACCGACGCGTGTGCTCTTTTTTTTTTTTGCTTTCATATCTGGTGTTCAAGGTTATTTTTGTTGTTTTCCCCCTTTAGAGACGGTGACGTCAGCAACCGCACAATATTAAGGAATACAATTTCTGTGCTGGGAGGGGGAGTGATCCAAATTCTTATCCTGTGTTAATTATTAGGAGGTAACGTTCACCCAGGGGGGAGGGAGAGCGATTTAAAAGGGTTCTCGCCACCTACCTTTGAGCTAGCAGGCACGAAGGTAGCACTCAAGCACTGCAATCTCTCCGTCGCAGGCGGCCCGGACCTAATACACGATATGGAGTACCCAGCGGAGTTCCACACACCGTCCACAGTGTATCAAGAGGGATGTACGACGTCTCCAAGTCCCACACCGATGTTCCCCAAGGTTTCAAATTTGGTGACAGGCATTTGGGAGCGGCCTTCCGAATCTCACGATGCTGGCTGTCTTAAGGATTACGCTGTGCGTGAAATGCGGGATGCTACGCAATCTAACGCCCAACCGACGTCAGTGCCATCCCCTCGGTGCACATCCAATGTAAATGACGGTTTCAGGATCCCCCCTTACGACACGTTTCTGCCTACGTGTGATAAAGAGAGGTCCCAAATTTCTGCGCCCACAGCGGATGGGGTTTCCATCAATGCCCTCTCCAGCCTCTTCAGCAGTGAACCCATATTGGCCGAGAATACGGTACCAAGCGGTGACTGGGATGTCTTCTTCCCTTTGAGGGAGTGTTGGAACAGTTCTTCCCGCCCGCCGACACCGACCATACCACTCGGTGTTTGTGCTAACATTACTGATACTCCTCCAAAGCTGCATTTGTCGAACGCGATTGGGGAAGTTTGTCCGCAGAGCGCAGATATGCAAAGGCCCTTCTTTTCGCTAGAGGAGGATACAGAGAGTGAGGAAGTTTGCGCACTCCCGGTGAACTTTGGTACAACCTACTGTTCTGAGGGGAACATTGTCGAAGCCCTCATTGCGCAGCTCGCAGCGAATGGCGACAGCGTGGTGCCAACTTCGATCAACAAAGTTTATGCACCCCAAGGCCAGAGGACATCATCTGCTATGTCTTCGTTTCAAGAGGGAACGGTACGCAACGCAAAACGGGGCGCAGCCGTCTCTGACCCTCTCGCAGCGCACTTTCTCGACAACACAACCGACATTTATGAGGGAGTCGCTGGTCGTCACGTCGCTGCCACGGCAGTGTGTGAGGGTCAACAGCGTCACGTGCCTCCATTCGCCATATGTTGTTCGCCCATTGACCTACCAGGTGTGGGCAATGGGCGTGCGATGAATGAACGGCACCGCGGGTTTATTCAGCATCGCCAGCGCGGTGCCGACACTGCTTCGCGATCTGGAAAGGGAGGATTGGCTCCAGGCAGTTGGCATCTTGGACGGAGACCTCTCTACTCTTTGCCGTTTCCTTTGGTGGATCACAGCATGCTGAGTGACTTATACCGTGATACCCCTCAAGATCAAGAGTTGAGGCGTATTATCAACTCTAACGGCCCCGGTGGACCGCTTATGTCGTCTGAGTGGCCGCCGCGTACGAAGAGTTGTGTGGTAAAAATGTTGAGGCAGTTGCACGCGAAGGTGTTGCTGCAGCATCTGCGGGTTGTGAGTTTTGCCCGAAGGGATCTCTACGGAGTGGTGCGCCTGTTTGACTCGTGGAACGGTAAAGGCATTCCGCCCCCTGGCGTCATGTTCGGATCATACTACTTCTATACCATGTCAAAATTTGGCAGAGAGATGTGCCTGAAGCATAACGGTCGCGAGCGGGCGGGTGGGTTTTGCCGAGGGTGTGACTATGCCCAGCGGGGTCCCAACTTTAGATGCCGCTACCAGCACGCTTGCCTCTTTTGCTTGTCCGATGATCATGGGTGGTTTGACGAAACATGCTGCCAGCGATACGTCGCCTTGCAGCAAAAGATGGTGGAGCTGAGGATAACTGATGCCGTGGCCCAAGCGCTCCTTGACGCGCTGGAAACTGAAGATGAACCCATTCGCCGCAAGGGGTGATAGGTCTTGTTGCTTTTCTCCCTTCCTCACCTCCATCGTGGTGGATCCCACTTCCAATGGGGGGGGGGCAAGGTTGAGAGGTCGATCGATAAAAATGAATCAAACAAATAAAGCGGTATGTACATACTTATTAGATTCTTATACATAAAGACAGCCGTCACCTACCGGTGTACGTGAGTGACAGTTTGCTTTTACCTTGGCTTTCACTGCGTTCCTATATGTAATCACACTGTGGGTGCCCTGAGTTTCAAAAAGATATATATGAAAGACGATTTGTTGCGCCTCATCCCCCTCTGCTTTAGCTTTTGTTATTATCATTATTTTTTTTGTTGAAGTTGTTGAGATGGCGGTCGATACCGGCACCAGACTCATTGCATCCCCTTCAAACCTCCTGATGTCATGAATTAAAACGGAGAATGAAAGAAGAATGGTGTGCTTCCCTTTTTTTTCACTGCATTTTTGCTTTTTTTTTTTGGTTATTTTCTTTTCCCGACGTCCTCCCCAGTGACGCGACACTATTCCGGCTCGCGGGGAGAAGTGTTTGAGAACAGTCATGGCTTCTTTTCCCCCTTCCCCCTTTCCTCCCTTTATCACCATATATATATATATATATATATATATAT
>NW_027124023.1:38818-39714 GCF_001457755.1 Trypanosoma equiperdum
CGTGGGGATATCTTCAGAGGTGTGCTTATTATCGTTTTTATTATGATTATTTATTTAATTTGTTAAATAGTGTTAATACGGGGTTGTGGTGGGCGTCTCCGCCTTGCCTGCCGATTTTAATTATGTTTTCCGTTATTTTTACGTTTGTTATTTTGTCGCTGTTGTTGCTTACGGTTTCCCGTATTTAAAGTTTCCCCTTCTCTCTTTTTTCTTGTGCGTTGCCGTTCCAGCCTTCTTTTCTTTCAGCGTGGGTATTTTCCCACTATCCAAAGGTCCTTTTCCTTTTTTGATTTCCTTTTTTTCTACTTATGTGTGCAACCTCTCTTTTCTATTTCTCCACGCAGCCATTTGGGTCCAGTGTCCCGTAACGTCCCGCTGTGTGGCGCGGCAATTTTATTTTTACTGGGATGAATTTAACAGTTTTCCACCACATTTTTTTCCTCTTCTTTTTATTTTGCTTTCCCAGATTGCTTGCTGTTTATTGTTATTGTTATTATTTTCTGTTACCTGGCTCCCCTTGTTTTGTACTCGCCAAATTAGCCTTTTCATTCAATAATAATAATAAAGTACCTGCTGACTTTTTTTGTGGGCCTGTTTTTAATCTCTTTTTTTTAAACTTCATGTGGTACTGGAGAGAGGAATGCAAAAAAAAAAAAAGAAAGAGAGAAGGAAATGAAAAGCTGAGGAAGGAAACAAAACAAAGAATAGAGAGTTTCACTGATTGACAAGTGTCTTGCCATCGCATTTTCACACATTCTTCAGGCTTGAGGAGAGCAGCGCTCATGGCTTCGGGTGTGTGGAGTGGCGTTACACCTTAACCCAACGAAAAAGACTATACGTGCATGTATACATATATACATACATATACATATATACAAATGGTATTTTTTTAAAAA
>NW_027124024.1:0-982 GCF_001457755.1 Trypanosoma equiperdum
TGCATGTTCCAACTTTTATACAAAAAAAGGAACTCCGAATTGTTTATCTTTCTGGATTCACGCAATTTTTCCGTTTCCCTTATAACGGTGCGAGAAGACGTCGACATCGGTTTTTTCTGACAGAAGCAGCCGTTTTTTTTAAAAAGATAGCTGCAAATAAAGTGCGACGAAAAGACACAGCTACACTAGAAGTATAGAAACGCTATGTAAACAATTAACCCAAACAGTTGCAATGAGCAACCCTGGAATACACCGACAGAAGTCAACGCACGAATGGAAAAGCAACTAGATCTAGAACTAGAGTGATTTGTCGGGGCTAACTTAATATTATTACATCATAAGTTGTTAACATAATAGATAGACTACCGGACAATGTATTTAAAGTAAAAGCCGAGGGAAGGAAAACAATATGAAAAACACATGCTGCACTGTTACGACCCATAGTGGTGATAGGGAACCAACGGTTTTGTAAACATCAACGCAGTCAAGCAGTCAAAACTCGGAGGCGACTACCATGAGCGACCGGCATGCCGGCCACCGGAAGCCAAGCAAGAGTACAGGTCATACCGTCCAACAAAAGGTTAACGCAACATCAAGCAGCCATGCAGATGCACTTTACAGCCCCTGACAGCGCAATCATTCAAGGCACAGTGGCAAATGCTACAAGACTTGTTTTTCACGAAAAATATAGCAAAAAAGAACTTAATAGACTGGAAGGGTAACATAAGATGAACTCGCAAAGCACAAAAAAAATACTTTGCCTGCAGAGCAACCTCCATCACACTAGCTGCTAAGAGGCATGGGAGGCATAGGCGAGACGTGAAGAAACACTAACTTCATTTGACTCAGGGCGGACAATATAGGAATTCCTGCCATGAGAGCGGTTACGTTTGTAATATGGCTTATAGCACTACAGCAAAGGAGGCTAACAGTTGAAACGGAAGATGAATGCGTGCAGCAGCCGTTACAGCAGCCACTCTGT
>NW_027124024.1:992-1229 GCF_001457755.1 Trypanosoma equiperdum
CAGAAAAATACTTTGCCTGCAGAGCAACCTTCATCACACTAGCTTCGAAGAGGCATGGAAGGCATACCCGAGACGTGAAGAAACACTAACTTCATTTGACTCAGGGCGGACAATATAGGGATTCTTGCCATGAGAGCGGTTACATTTGTAATATGGCTTATAGCACTACAGCAAGGGAGGCTAACAGTTGAAACGGCAGATGAAGGCGTGCAGCAGCCGTTACAGCAGCCACTCTGT
>NW_027124024.1:1340-2241 GCF_001457755.1 Trypanosoma equiperdum
TCTGGCACACTTGACGTATATGGCGACGTTATTCCTTGTGGACCTCGCGGCAGCCCAGACACACGCCAACGTCGATGGAATAAACTCACTTTGCTTGGAAATAGACTTTGTTGAGAGGGTCGCGGCCGATTTCAAGCAACGAATACAAGGCGCTGAAGACAACATCAGGACACTAGAAACTGAAGTAAAAACTTTTGAACTAGCGGCGACGTGCGCCACGGATGACGAAGACGCCCTACGACTTCATGCTCTATCAGCTGTGGCCAAGAAGCGGGCGGCCACAGCTCGGCAAGAACTAAACAACAAAAGGAAACAGTTACAATAGAGTGCACATATCCTGCGGAGCAGGGCTGCGCAACTAAAGGCCTTCGAAGCGATGTGGCCTGGCACGCCAACCTACAGCGGAGCAAAGTACGAAGAGAACGCCTACAACTCAGCCACAAAAAATAGAAACCACAAAGGCTGCAGCATAAACGTCGCAACAGAACAAACAACAGAGAACACATGCGGCAGCAAACTAGGACCATCGGCAAAATCTGGGCCAGCAGCATATGAAGTGGATTCGCTAACGTACATACGTGCAATTGAAGACAATAAATTCAAAGCACCCACAATAAAGGTAGGTATAGCAGCGGAAGGCAACGTCGGAGCAAACTTAGCAGGTAAGACGACAGACAACCAAGCTTGCGCCGACACGGGCAACGACAACAAAGCCGATCTGAAAGCGGCAGCCGACGGTGTAGGGATAGCGGCCTACAGACCGGTCGAAAGCAAGCCAACACCCGAGAAACAGTTTCTCAAAAAAGGACTTGGCAGTGACACCCAATGCGAAGAGCCAGATAAGCCAGACAACAAGCTACTGGTAACAACCAAACACCTAGCCAGCGCTATTTGCAAAGCT
>NW_027124025.1:0-13204 GCF_001457755.1 Trypanosoma equiperdum
TGACAGAAAACTCGAGGAAGTCCAACTGCTCCGTGGAGTTGCGAGGCTACATGCATGAGCGCCGGCTGCCCCGCCGATAGTACCGAGACGCGAATGTTAGGAGAAACACGACACGACCGTCTTGCGGCCAACGCGACGGCGGTGAGTTGGAGTTTCCTTTCCGGTTATTTCGGTCGTAACTTCCATGAAGCCGCACAAAAGAGATACAGCGCATCGGCACCTCTCCGCTGCAGTGCTGGCGTCCGCCAACAAAAAAAAATGACCGGCCAGCACCGTGGGGGGAGGGGCCCGAGCAACACATATCAAACATACGCCCAAACATTGGCGAAGTCTCATCACTTCGCTGAACACATATCCCTTCCACTTTATGCACAGTGAGAAAACGCAAACAGAGGGTTTTATGTGCTTAGTGCGAGCAATTTGCCCTTCAGGAGAGCACTTTCTTTCAGGCCTGAGGGTGTAGAGGAAGGGTCACCCTTCTCCCAGGGCCTCACGTGATTACCGCACAAGGTCAAAAAAATTCACGCAAACAAACTTATTTACAACAGGCCAGTCCCAGAGGAAGATGGTGGGGATTTGTTATATCACTGGTTGTTGGTCCGATTTTTACACTGCATCCACCGGAGGAACTAAGCGTCTACGGTATTCGGCAGTTACGTTCTTTGCATGAGGAGCTTGAGGTCGAACGGAGCCGGACTAAACGGAGGAAAGCAGCGGACAAACCACATGCATCAGAACAGTCAGATACCAGTATCATACTGCGGCTTCCCTGGTCTACAAATGCCCCGTCATCCCCAAACGGAAACACATACACACAAACACAAAACAACAATGCACTAGCCCTTCGCCCTCGTTCTGCGGGTTCGTGCCCGCAATTTTTTACCGATGCACACGAATACGGAAAAAATAGGGATGAGAAGTGCCAAGAGCACAAAGATGAAGATGGTGAAAAGATTCCTGCCAAGTGTGTCAGTGCTGATGCTCAGGTCACGATTCTCCATACATTTCCTGGAACTGCACACGCACTCTAAGGTAACACTGTTCAACGTGTAACCTTCTTCGCAGGACCACGCTGGACACACACGCCGAAAGACTTTGCACTGCTTATTAGGTGGTTTTCCAACATTTCCCGGGCAGTGGAAAAGCTCGCGGTACCTCCGGTTGAGATAACAAAGTCCCGCGGGATCATGCGGTTTGGTGGATTTCACGAACCGCCGGAAGTCGTGGTAAGGGCACTTGTTGTCCTCAGCTGTGTAAACAGTGTGGTTTTCGTTCATGCATTTCATCTGAAACTCTCCCCAACTAAATGCATAGCCTTCCTCGGGTTTCTGACCTGGCGCACCGCGCCTTATCCGAATAATATACCCTTTAACTTCGTGGTCGTACAGCAGTTCAAAAGCATACAGCTGACCGTAAGGTGGCGTGATTCCAGTGGTTGTGCTGTCCCCGAGTGTCGCAGCCAGTGGTGCTATCGTTGTGTCATGTGCGCTGTAGTGATAGAGTTTGTACGACGTTAGTCCATTCATATGATTCTCCGCATTTTTCAAAATTTCCTGAGCAAGGTGCTGCCCCAAACTCCCCATCTTTGCGTGCGTACGATCAGAGGCGTTGTAAACAAATCGGTGAGAATCCTCAAAGAACTTGATATCGCGCAACCGGCCGAGATTTTCCCTCAAAAGTGGGTGTTTATCGATGCGACCGTCGGACTGCATGGCGACACCAATGTCGAACAGCGTCGCCGCGCAATGGCACCGGTTTTGTGGATCAGCGCAGAACCCTTCACTGAACACCTCCCGCGAAACGGATAACAACGTGTTGGTGTCGATAAGCGTGTCCAGCTTTGGGTTACACACATTTCTCCACCAATGCTCATCTAAATGACTGAAGGCGTATGCTTGAGGTATCACGTCGTAACGCAGTAGCCAATCGGTACTCACATCTGCAGTGTGTATAGCTGGAAAGAATTCCGACGCATTGGGGAACATTCCGCGCAGAAGACACCCAGCGCTCTGCAGCGTACGCGGGACATCTGTGGAACGCGAGTAGGTCACACAGGAGTTGTAACTCTCCTCCGGGAAGAAAGGCTCAGATGCGTTACTGTTGTAGTGATTCCTAAGAAATTCACCTGCATTGACTAGCATCATCTTCCCGGCAGCGTTCAGATACCCACACGGCACCTCACCGCATATTTGACTTTGATTGTGTTTTACCTTGGGAGACCGCGCTCCGTGACGGTGGACAAGCTGCACAAGGTGTAGGGTTTGTACTGCCTGGGCACCGAGGCACGAAAGCAGCGATATCAACAAGCACAGAGAACCGCCATGGAGGCAGGCGTAAGGCATCGCCTCGGCACCTGTTTTGTCCTTTATCGTTTCCTGGAAGTAGTGTTCCGAAGGTATTAGTGGAGGGTAGAAAACAGATATGGGAACACTAAAGAGGGTAAACGTAGAACTCACAAAACAAAGCAAGAAACTCGTCTGACATTTAAATTGTTACACGTTGGGCGCTGACCGATGTGAGGCTGCTGCACGGAGAAGACAGAGCCAAAAAGTGGAGAAATGCGGCAGTTGGCCACGAAACATCATGTATACAACAAACAACGTCAGTCAAAAAGGGGAGTGGACAAAGTGCCTTACAGGAGCCCACCCGGGTAGCATAGATGGCGCAGAGGCGTAACGGCCCTTTAGGAGCCTCAGCTGCGCAGCACGCCCCTCCGCTTCCCCACCACTGCTGGTTTCACGCAAACTGTAACCTAGTGCATGTCGGACCGACGCTACGCACACAAAACCCGTGTCAACTCCGATGGGACGGCGAGCTAAACGAACAACAAACGTTAATTCCCCGTGGGACTGGAGAAAGCCTGAAGGGTGGGCCGCGACGTTGTGTGTGTGTGTGTGTGTGTGCGCGTGTCGGCCATCCACAATTAGCGCAGCAACTTCCTCACATCCTCAGAACCCGTGGCACAAACAGCTTGAATAAAAGCCTCTTCCCTCCCATCAAAATGTGTGTAAACTAATGCAGACAGGGTTGTTCGTGCATTCCGTATCTCTTCATCCGGACTTACACCTGCGACGTTTTCCTCACTGTCGGAATCATCCCAATTGTTGCAACCACCAGATGGTGCATCCCCCGTCCTGGACGTGGCGGCGGTGGTTTCGCCGACCGATTTTGCACCCTGCGTTACCAACACACCGCGCCACTCGGGTGCCACACTGTCCAAGCGTGTGACAACGGCGGAGACGACAGCGGCAAGTGTTTTATGCTGTGGCATAGCCCCACACTCCGCCATCATTAAGGAACGCACCGCATTAAGGACTGATGGTTCCGTGCCTTTGTAGGCGTACAGTTTTCGGTATACCACGTTGTGGAGGTCGCCCAAGACATCTTCCACCCCCTCCATATTATTCATAGGCACCGGCTGCGTCTCTGGCAGCAACTCCTCGCTTGGGAAGCGCTGCTTCAGCCAGTGGAAGCCGAGCGGTACTTCCTCCCCTTCATCTTTCATTGTGGGCGCGTAGAAAGCCGAGTGATATGCAAATGAGAGGCGCTTTCGTCCTACTAACTGCTCCTTTGGGGCGATAGCAACCTTTATTGCATCCAGTATCAAGCACTGCTGATGTGTATACGCTCCAGCTAGCCAATTGAACCATAACGGCAACAGCTGCCCCGCTGACACTTCCTCCTGCCTGATTAAAAGTGTGAAATCTGATGCGTATTGGACAACATTCCCGAAACATGAAAATGCCTTCCGCCACGCCGCCTCATCAATGGCAAACTTCAAAAGTCTTTTGCCGGCGGGTTCCTTTAAGCATTCGGGAAAGTAAGTGCAGACAAGTATGACAGACAGTGGGTCGTCGACATGCCCCCGGGTTGCTGCTACGCCTTCTGTGTCGATGTTGCCGCTCACATCTCCTTCCCCAACAAGGCTCGGAATCAGGTATTGCATCACGGCCTTCTGCACTGCTGTTGCCTCCCCAGCGGGCCGCACATACCGTCGAATTACCAAAAACCAGACTAAATCAGACAGGAAAGGGAAAGCAAAGTTCGTGCGCTCCTGAAATCGTGCGGCTTCTTTACCCAACAACTCCCCCAGGAATGCGAGGGATTC
Source organism: Trypanosoma equiperdum (assembly GCF_001457755.1). Classification (NCBI taxonomy): domain Eukaryota; phylum Euglenozoa; class Kinetoplastea; order Trypanosomatida; family Trypanosomatidae; genus Trypanosoma; species Trypanosoma equiperdum. The sequence continues at coordinate 4,109 of NW_027124025.1, forward strand.
CGTAAATCGAACCACAAACTGCGTGAGCAGAGGCAAAACCTGCTTCGCCATGCGAGCCACCTCGAACTGCTTTGCCTCAATCAGGACCAGAACTGCGTAAAGTGACTTAACGATGGTTCCGCGTGCCATTTGCTTTAGCGCCCTTGCCTTCTCCGGGAAGCACAGGTAATACGTTAATTGTTCCTGCAGTGCCATGAGAAGTGTCTCTACCACGCACCACCACTCATCACTATCTGAGGGGGCGTGTGCCTTCTCAACCATTGTGGTAAGAGCCATGTCAAAGTTTTCTACGGAGCGTAGCGCCCATACTCGAGCTACCTGTTGGCGAAGACTAGCAGCAGGATAAGCAGACAACTGCTGGAGAATTGGATGCAGGTCTGCCATCAAACGGGTGGTATACAACCCTGCATGCAGCGCCAGGAGCTTTGCCAAACAGCCGAGATGTCCAGCAGTAGTGAGAGGATCCGAAACACCGGTTTTGTCAAAGATACATGTCTTTCTGAGTGCTACCACGTTGTAATCTACTGTGAAGGAAGCGAGGTTTTCACTACGCTGTGTGACAAGAAGTGCCACCTCAACCGCAGCGTCACTTACCGGTAACTGAGGATCGGACACCGACGGTAGAACCAATAGAAGCAGCATATTTGCTAACAAACCTTCCTCTAACGAGGTAGGCTCCGCGAAGCTAAGCACATCGAGCAACAGAAGGAGCAATCCCTCTTTTTCATACCAATTTCTAACTCGCGGCCACCTGTCCCGCACGAGATTTAATAGCTGCTTGATATAGCGCTTTTTTTGCACGCCTGTTTGCGTGGAGGCGATGCGTAGAAGACATTGTCTCCCTAACTTGCGGATGCGAGACCAGGGATCCTGCACCGCCTTTAACATCATGGAAACCCAGTGATCCGATGGCGACTTTCCCGTGCCTTTAAATGGAGTGTCGGCAAGCATGTTGTACACCTTCAGGCGCTCGTCAGGGTTGTCCTTAAGGTCGCCGACTAACATTTTCCGCACAGCGCTTACTGTGTTCCGCGACTTCTGCAAGTCGGAAGCCATGTGTAATCGCTTGATTTATGTTCCTTGTGTTACCTTAGGAACACGGCGCACGTGCGTACGTGGGGCGGTGCGGGGGTGGAAGGAAGGCAAAACACGAAGAAATGAAATTAAAGATAGAGTTATGTAAACATGGGCAAAATGTGCTTTACCCGTGCCAGTGTGACCCTAACAGGATTTGCCGGAAGTGTCATGGTGATGAAGTTAATAATAGCAGTGAGGTTGTGCTCATCAGGCGAAGGAGGAGGGACGGCACACAAAAAAGAAAATGTACAAGGTAAGAGAGGGAGAGAGAGAGCGAGAGAAGAGTCATGCATACCCACATAATGCCAAACACCTCTCTTTCTTTCTTCTTCCCCCCTTTTCTTTTTCTGTACACGAGAGAGGGCTCTCTTGCGTTCCCTTCATTCGCCTGGGGAGGTGGAAAGGCATCCACACCCCTGCGGACATATAGTACAGATTCCATTGGAATAGGGACCTGCTCAAGCCAATTGTAGGAACACACAATTTTCATATAAAATCTCTACATACGTCAACCATATCCTTTTGTCTCAGTGCCAATCAGTGTAAGTCAGATGACAGTTGTTACACGAACAAACTGCTGGCAGAAGTTCTAGTAGTCATATACGATTCGATGACAAAAGTGATCTCGAGGAAGCCAAATGTACTCCTTGCCATCACCCGGTGCCATACGATATCCCATTCCACGCAACCCTGGCAAGAGAATCGGTTTCTTGCATTCAACACTGCTTTCCCTCTGTTTCCCAGCCACGGAGCTCGATTCCGACGATCGATTCGATGGCCCTCGCAACTCTTGCAGTAGTCTCAACTCCTCGGCAACGTCCTTTGCAACTCCTGTCTTCGCACGGAAAGAATCGCGCGGACTATAACTCTTCCACAGCATGCATTTTGGTTTGCTGCACGCGGCCACAACCTCGTCGTACTTAATGATGCGCCGTGGATCATCCAGTGCATACGTTGAGTACGCGAAGGATGGAGGCATATCCTGGAGGTTTGTCTTGTGAGAGAGAGTCCTGTATTCGTTGGGCTGTGCTGTCGGAATGTAATCACGGCGGTACGTAGTTGGTCGACAATTAAGCACACTCTGCGGGATAGAGAGATAAGGATACTTCCTGGCTTCTCGGATATCATCCTTCTCTGTCTCAGTCCAGTTCTTCATGTAGTCTGGTATAACCCGCTGCCGTGTGTGAAATCCCGGCACGTCCTTGTTGCAATAATCGAGTCGGTAGGTTGTTTTGCGATCCAGTTCCGTACACTCCACGCCACCGAGTGGCGTACCCTTCGTTGTGTCCTTGAGTGCCTCCTCTTTCGCCATTTTACTGAGGAGCGCGGTCAACTGATTTGTTGTCATCAGCTCCACTGGAGGTTTCTCCATGTACGGTTTGTTCTGCGCAACGGGCTTTGGCGGGGTTTCAGATGAATCTGCTGCCGCCAGTGCATTACTGTTGAGAACACTGGGGTATGCGGTGAGGTGAAGATCCGCCAGGCGCCGCTCCCCGGCGGGCCGCGTCACGTTCTGTTTTTCACGCACATCACGCGGATAGCGAGCGTAATCGGTCCTTAAAGGCATCCCGCGGTTCCTAGCGAAAGTAAAAGTGTAAGTTTATATACAACTCAACCTTGATGTATCCCTTTCCCTTTCCCTCGCACTCCTTTTCCTTTCTTTCTTTTCTTTGCACTCAAACACACACACACACACACGAAATGGTGCAAAGGAACAATAGCAGAGGCAACTGAGTCTGTTTTGTCGTCCCTGTTACTACTGGTGTGCCCACCCTCTCCACCACTTCCTTCACTTCACGCCTTTTGTGGATTCTATATTGTGTTAATTTACTTTTTCCGAGGTTAACAGAGAGGGTATCCAAACGAAATAAAATACCAAAGTAGAATGCAAACGGGAAAGGGGAGTGGAAAAGCAATTTAAAGTGAGCAGGCAAGCAAACAAACACCCGAAAAAAAAAAGGCATATGTTTGAGGGCGAGAAGAGGAAAAGAACAGAGCTGTGGGCGCGTCAGACGCCTGACCGTCTGCTGATGCACGCGAAAGTAATGTTTTTTTTTTTCCCACCGCTACAGTCGAGTGGGACAGTGACATCTTTTCTTTCTTTTTTACAACCCCACAACGACGTGAGTTAACGGAGAGTTGCACGAAAAAAGTATTCAAAACAAAACACCCAACAAACAAACGGACCCTGCTAGACCATGCCAAGTTCCTCCAAAAGGGGGGGAAAAAGCGTTGTGTTTTTGTCCTCACGGCCCGTTGCGGAGGAAACAAGCGATAATTAAGAAGACGGGAGGGCAACGCTCCTCATAGAAAAGGGTAATTATTAGGGTATAAACTCACTGAATCCTTCCCATGGAGTTTCGGGCGACAGGTGCTATTATTCAAACGTAACTAATTTTCCCAAGGGAAACTTTGCCTTTGATGAGCGCATTCGCTGGCTGCTGAAACACGCGACCTCCATCGGTTGTAACTGAGGGTTTGTGAGCGGGCTCAAATTTCGTTCCTTCCATTTTGCGAAAACAACAACAACAACAACACAAAAAGAACAAACGCTAAACCAGCTTCACATGCCTTCTCCATTTCCTCTTAGCACGTATGGAGGAAGTCATAATGGAGACGAGCCCGAATATGAAGGAATGTATTGATTTTTGTCAACACAAAATAAGGTAGAAAAAACTCAATTTTCTTTTTTTCTTTTTGATAGGGATGTAACGCTTCTTCCCTATCTTTTTTTAAACCTTTTCACACGCACACGAATAGATAAATGAAAAGAAAACATCGGGGAATGAAGAGAACCCTCACAAATCCGATTGATTAATGGAGCCATGTGGATAATAACACACGTGGTTCCCCCAATCCCGTTCCCGATCTCTTCGCCCCTCCCTCCACACACATGCCTCCTCTATTTTACCACCATCTTTGGAGTAATATACACACGTGTTGCATATGTCATTACAAACCGCGGCTGTGCGTTTGAATTGCCTTTATTATCGTACAGGCGCGGAATCGCAACACTACCGCTATTAAGTCAAAATATGCGGAACGAAGTAGACGGTTACATTCAGCTACCTTCTGTGTGTACACACATGCACATGCGCACGCTTAAACAAACTGCACATGCCCACTTGGTTCAGTCAAAGTCGCTTTTCTTTTTTTTTTTCCTTTGCACCATCAACTTCCCACGCCGCGAAGGAAAGGCAGTCGGCATTCCAGTTGCATATTGTTATCCGGTGGAAGTCCAACGAGTGCACGCAATACATTCTTAATGGCTTGCCCCTGTCGATTTAGTCCATTCACCACAGGTGTTCCCTCCGGCACACGTGGAGCCTTCAGCAAGTAAGATAAAAGTGAAAGCACCGTTTCCATATGCGTATATGATGTCATTTTTTCCTTCTTGTCACAACAACCTTCCCCATCGCATTGCGTCACGGTGACACGGTGCATCAACTCAGTTAGCACAACCAAATCAATGATAAGTGGTGCAGCCAGCAACGAGTCCTGGCATGTGTTATGGAGCACCACTGTTTGTTCACCTCCCATAAATATTGAGAAGTTGTACTCATCCAATGCACGTTTGCTGTCACCCACATACGGGAGGTACTTAATAACAATGCAGTGATCAGGGCCTCGGCTTCCTGGTGGGTAAAGAATACTGTTTGACGATACCATATCGTCCAGCACACCGCCTTTCGTAACCTCCTTCGAACGAAACTGCTTTGGGGCTGCCAAGTTATATCCGTCATTATTGCCAAGATGGTTGTAGCTGGCTATGCACTCGGGTTTAATACCGGCATCCATGAAGAACTCCACCAGGCCACTTTTCACCTTTGTTTGACCACTTTTAAAGTCATCCCCAACAACAAACACACCATGCCTACGGGCAAGCTCTATAAGGCCAGTACATAAGGTATTTTGTGGAGCTCCGTTGATATAACTGCAGCCTTCCATAATAGCTGCTGTTGCATACAGTACGGAAGGGGCAATTTCATTCTCATTCCGCCGTATGGCATCGATCAAATGATCAGCAGTGTCATGAACCCCGGTGATATGCTCTGAGAAGCGTTCGGTGTTCGCTGTCCAAAGTACGATAACTTCTTCAAGAGAATTCTTTTCCCTGAAGTTGCGGATATCCGCCCGCAGCTGCTCCACCGACTCCCACTTATTCTTTGTCTGCATGATGTTATCCGCACGACTGAGTTGATTCTCCGCGACAAAGTCGAGGTCGAATGCAGCGGGAAGCGGATGCATATCCTTCAAATAGTTGTACAAGGCATCTTGTAGCGTGACATCTAGAACTTGTGCCCGACGCATGGCATCAGCAATATTCATACCACTGCAGTCCCAACCGCCAATTACGAGTTCGGCTGGATTTATCATTGGTACCAGAGCCTTCATGGGCACGAAGACCTCCTCCATTTCACTTGTAAGACCTACGCTCATCGTGCTTGACTGCGTGATGGAGCCGAGATAATCCGGTTGTTTCGTTCCAGTTTTGGTGCGCCACGAAACTCCGTGTTTATGAGCCATAAGAGCGGCCGTCACGGTGGTGCCATTGTTTCCACCCCATCCAATTAACATAACACCTGTGCGTTGTACTTTGCGTTGGGTGCGGAACTTCAGGTGGAGTTGGATTGGTTGTACAGTCACATCACCATTTGCTTCCTTCTCCACACGTGTTGTGTTGTAACTATACGTTGCGGTGATGGCTTCGTCTGTGTACTCCACGCCATGGCCACTTTTCGTACGGACGGCTGGCATGTACCACAACACGAATCTTCAGGAACTCTCCTCTCCTTTCGCTTTCACTTTTTATTTTTATTCCCCCCTTGCGATAGTCGATCTCTCGTTCTTTGGCTATTCGTTTCCTCTTTTTTTTAAAAAAAAATTAGTTACTACTATTATTATTATTCTTTCTCCCTCCCGCTTAAGGTGTAGAGCAAGCCAAGATGGAGCCTTCGATACGGAGCTGATGCTGCTAAATGCGTACACATAAATTAAGTGAAAGGAAATGAAGAATGGATATCAACACATTTTAAACAGAAAGTAGCGGGAAGTGTACAAGTGGGTGAAGAGGGTTGCTAACAGGACAAACTCACAAACACATGGCATGAGGTAATACAAAGATTTAGCCAACAAAACAGCATACCCGCACAGAACCGATTACATTAAAAAAAAAAAATAATAATAACTGCAGCAGTAAATAGTAAAAGGAAAAAAAAAGCCAAGAAAACATTCCCTCATGTCGTCCACATGTATGTTTAAAAGAGCTGAAGCACATAATTACCAGTGGAAAATGCAATGTACACAACGCCAACAGCGCTCCGTTCAGTGGTACGAAAGATGTTTTTACGCCTCCCGTCACCCCTTCTAGTTTATTTTGTGACACGCTTCAACTTCCATTTCGTGTCGTCACTTGTCCACAACAGCCATTCGGCAATGTGGGTAAGCAACTGTTTTATTCATACAAAAGGTTAATTTAAGTTAAGTTCGTGTTATGTGTTACATTCCTTAAAGCTCTGAGAGTTGGCTCACCAGTAATCACAACCGTTTGTCTTCTATGCCTTTTCCGAACTGGGCGAGGTGTTTAGAGGTGCTCACGACGTTATCCAACACGGTATCGAAGCGTGTGTACGAAATACCGAGTTTCGTACAGTAATCCCGCACAATAGGAGCAAGGTAGTGGTAATAACTATGGTGCACACGGGGGAATAAATGATGTTCTATTTGGTAGTTTAGCCCACCATTAAGCTGTGCCAGCCACCAACCACCAACACTACTACTTGTTTCCACTTGCGCCTTCACAAAACACTCCCCCACCTCAGTTCCGTCTTTCCTCACTCCATGGAAGTTGTGGGAAATGAGGAAAAAGAAAGCGAGGTACATTCCGCCAATTGCATATTGCAGGAATGTCGAGATTAATGCATGGAGGAGCGTTGGCGCGTGAAGAATGTTAAGGGCAAGACGCAGTGGTGGAATAAGTGTCAAAATTCGGCTCATTGTCCACTCTCGCTGCAGGAACCGCTGTTTCGTAGTGGGACCCTGCCAAACAAATTTCATGCTGGATATAACATGAACAGGCCCAAACACGGCCTCTAGAAGAAGAAAATAAATATGCTGAAATGCATAACACAGCCGCTTGGGAACGAAGCGATGAAGTCTCAATAAGGGAATATCCAGATCCAAGTCATGATGAGGTTCGTTTGTGTACACGTGATGAATGAAATCATGATGAATGATCCAACTGATGCGGCTTCCACCCAATATGTCTTGAGTGAGTCCAAAAATTGTGTTAATGAGCGGGTAGCGGCTAATAGCGCCGTGATTGGCATCATGCTGCACATTAAGTCCCACCATTGCCATGGCTAATGATTGGATGATAGTGAGGTATAAGGGCCTAAAGGCAAATATGGCATAAATATCCAAGAAGAAAACAAGACTGCACCAAAATAACGTCTTGATGAAATAATGCCATGGTGCAAAGCCTCCAGTCGGGGCAATGACGGGACGTATCAGTGAGCACAAGTCCAAATATTTATCAAAGTTTGTAGTGTCGGGTTCATCGGTGACCGCACCATCCAACACATCCGAAGGTGAAACCTGCAGCGACTTGTATTTTTCGTGGGGAAACCGACGACGGTGGTAGCTGAGGAATACACGTGTGCAATCCGTACCATTTGCCATATTTACCATCGTTGGGCCACCGCAATGAATTGCTGCAAGTTTTGCCGTATCGTAATATATTCCATCGATGCGCACAACATCAGCTGTGGAACAACTTGAACCTTTACTCTTTACCGAACTCATTTGCTATGCCTTAATTTCCCCTTTTCTGAACCTTTAGACCACGCAACCCTCCTTCTTTTTATTTTCGTTAATTTTATTTCTTTTTATAGGAAACGCGTCCCACCTTAGAGAAAGTCTTTCGCTTAAATAGATTGATCCAAAACGAAGGTTCAAGAAAATTAAAAAAAAAGGGCATAGCAGCAGCAGGAAGAGAACGAAAGGAAATAGTACTGAAAACATTAAGGGTTGGAGGGAGAATTGAAGTCCAGCTCTTTTCATTAAGTCATTCATTCATTTTACTCGACTTCTCAGTGAAAATAATTCCTGAAATCTAAAGATAAATAACACAAACTAACACAGCCTGTGAGTGATGAAATCCACCTTAACGTCATGCATCAGAACCATTTCACTGGTGACTTTGTTTCTTTTTTTTTTTAAATATTTTTACATCTCCTGTTGCTTTTATAATATTAATTCAATGCATTTCCCTTGTTCCCTCCGCGCAACTTCGCCTCCGCGATTATACACATGATTTCCATGCTGTTTACTTCAGCAACTTTTCCATGCGTTGTGAACATGTCGCGTATATTCATCTAAATGAAACTAAGTTAGAACATAACATAATCATTGCTTTTTGTTTTGTTTTGAAGACTTCATTTCTAAAAAAAAAACAAAAAAACAATGATATTAAGATAGAAGATAGAGACAAAACAAGGAAAAGAAGGACGAAGAGGCGAGAAGATGAAAAGCAAAACATATCTCAAATCAGAGCGTGAGAGATCAGTGACAAATGCGCCGTCTCTAAACACTCTCATTTTTATATATACATATGTGTCTGCATGTGGAATTTAATAAATATAGGTATGGATGTAGATATAAATATATTTTTTTGTTTTCCTCCCCCATATAACCTTCTTACCACCATTCAAATGATGAGAAAGAAAGAAACAAACAAATAAATAAAAAGAAAGAAAGGAGGAAGAAAATGTGTGCAACTACGCACAGTCATACATACAAATGCACAAAACATAAAACAGACATGAGTACCTCCCTTCCTTATTTATTTCCTTTCCCCTTTTCTCTTTCTGATGCTGTATAACTGGTGCATAATGGTCATTTGTGTAAATATGAAATAAACGGAGGAAAGTTAACTTTTCTTTTTTTTTTTTTTAAAAACATCATAACTATCAACTTTGTCCTTCCGTTTCTCTTATATATATATATATTTTTTTTTTT
>NW_027124025.1:13214-14947 GCF_001457755.1 Trypanosoma equiperdum
TTTGTTGCTGTTGTTTCATTTTTTTCTTTTTCCCGCCCATTAACCCTTTCCCCGCATTTTCCACCAGTTGATGCGTTTTGAATGATCCTCAAACTTAAGGTTGGTTAAAGTTTGGGACAAAAAAAAACAAAAAAAAAACAACTACAGACCCATCGTCATTACAACAACCAAAAGAAGAATCTGAAGGATATAAATGAAAAATGAATAAAATATAACAAAACAAAGCGGATGATGATGATAATAATAATGATAAGGACGGGAGAGAAAAGGGGGAAAGGGAGTAAAAACAGTGGAAAAAGAAAAGAATTAAAAAAAAACTTTCACCCCGTCTAACTGACCACAACTTCATTTTGGCTGCTTCGAATCGTAAAATATATTCCTTTTTCCTTTTCCTTTTTTTTGTTTTTTTCTTTTCTTTTCTTTTCCCACCCGCCAGTCCGTCCCTCCTTCACTCCTTTTATTTTTTCCCTTCTTTCATTTTTTTTTCTTTTAACAGCATAAACGACACAAAAACAGAAAAGAAAAAGGTAAAATGAAAAGAAAAGGAACAATAATTATTATAATAAAGAAAAAAAAGAAAAAAAAGATAGAAAGGAAACTGTTGATAACTGAATAAAAAAGAAAAAAAATGGAGAAAACATACGAGATGCAACCGCCATGTGCATACGGGGACCGCAAATCTTACGACGCTTTTTTTTTTTTAAATAAAAAAAAATACCTAAACTTTTTCTTTTCTCTAATGGGATTGCCGAACACGTCAGAGCCACAAAGCGAACAAAAAAAAATCTCTCTCTCCCTCTCTCACACACACAAAAAAAAAGAAGAAAGGATATTGAAGATGACCTAAAATATTTAAAAGATGCACATATTCGTATATATAAATATACATATATACTTCTCCTTTCATTAAACAAACAAACAAACAAAAAAAAACATTTTCCCCCGCTTCTCATTTGATTTTACCCTTCGATTACTGGAAGTTTTGTTGTACAAGTGGTTGAATTAAAGAAGTTCCCCCCCCCCCCAACACACACACATGAAAAAAAAGAAAAAAAAGAAAAAAAAGCACAAACACAAGCACAAACACAAACAATGTTATTCCTATTCCTACCTTTTCCCCTTTTACTCTCTCTCTCTCTCTTTCTCTACCACATAAATGAATAATTAAATATTTGTTGCTTTTACTTTCTAAATTACTCTTATAATTATCGTTATCGTTACCGTTACTGCTATTGTTATTATTGTTGTTGTTGTTTTGTTATAGTAACAAAGGAAAACATATCTCACTTCCCGTCCACTGTTTTATTTATTTTTTTTAAAAAAAAAACATTCTGTATTTCTAAAGCAACGCGTATATTATTATTATCATAATTGTTTTTATAACCTCTTTCCTTTTTTTTTTTCATTTCAGTCACTTGCTTCTCCCCACCACCCAAACACATGCACACGAACACTAGCAACTTCATACAAATATAAATATAAATACATATACCCATGATTTAAATATATTTATTATATTCATGCGTATACGCTTGTATGAAGTCACCGTCATTTCGTATTCTTTTATGTTTTCTCTCTTTTTATTTCTTTTTCTTTTTAATGACAGTCTCATGCACACAATAAAGAACACAAAACGAAACAAACCAAAGTGTGTGTGTGTGTGTGTGTGTGTGTGGGAAAAAAAAACTATGTTTGTGCAGCCCTTCACATTACTCTTCTCTCTCTCTCTCTCT
>NW_027124025.1:14957-15695 GCF_001457755.1 Trypanosoma equiperdum
CAAGGCACTGCTTTTATTGTTGCTCCTCCACAGGGGAAGGCATCGCCACATAACACAACATAACACAACAAAATACAAACCAAATCTTTCAGTTCACTCATTTAATCATATCGGTTTCATTGGGGGCACCGTACCGTTCCATCTTTTTTTTATTTTTATTTTTCATTTTTTCCCCCCTTTCTTTCACTCCGTTATTTCTCCCTCTCGCATAATGTCGAGGAGGAAAATATAACACAACACAACTTAACATAAAACATCCCAAACAAAACCGGAAGCAAATGACGGCAAAACAGCGAGGTCAAATGAAAGAGGAGTAGGAAAGAGAGATTAAAAGAAAAATAATTTATATTTATTTATACAACAAAACAGAAGCAAATATTTCATATGATACGAAAACTTCAGTAATCGATCAATAATGGACGGAACAAAAAACAAACAGTAAAAAAAAAACAACAACAAAAAAAGGAAAGCAGCCAACGGGATAGAGGATAAAGACGTGGGAAAAGAAAAGGGGAGAAAAAACAAAAAAAATCCACGTTGGGAAAAATAGTTTTTTCCTCTTTTCTTTTTAATATTAAAAATTGTTCCCATCGTTGTCACTTATTTTTTTTTTTTGAAATATCTCAAATCACTTTCAATAGATCACTAAATATATTTTATGACTTTGTGTCTCTCTTTTTGTTGCCTCTGTTTGAACATCTGTACCTTTTCTTGCTCCTGTTTCACCTTTTTTTTTTT
>NW_027124025.1:15725-15908 GCF_001457755.1 Trypanosoma equiperdum
CCTTCTCCTCCTTCCTCCTCTTTTTTGCTCACAAGCCTTTTTGTTTTTTCTTGCGTTACACATTTTCACTGTAACGTGAGTAAACCTGCGCGCTTCCTTACATCCGGTGAGTTCGAGGACGCATATAATTTTCACTGATGGCATCCAAGCACAAATAAGCGAGTAGAAATATAAATATAAATA
>NW_027124025.1:15928-26437 GCF_001457755.1 Trypanosoma equiperdum
CTCATTTGACCCTGCCCTCTGCCGATTATTTCATAATTTCCCCCGCCCCCATCCCCACAATCCACACGCACCACACACACACACACACACACACACACATGAACACAATATTGAGCCAAAAAAAAAAAGAAACACAAATGCATGCATTCAAATCACTCTGAAAGGCGGAACTCCATCAAAGGTAATGTCAGCTCTTACACGTGTTTGTTTACATTACTCGCAGTTTTGGCGCCTTCGCTTCCAAAATCCGTCCTTGTCTTACCACTTGGTTGGTTGGAGTACATTTCCTCTGGGTTCTTCTTCAGAACAACGAAGGGGTTGACACTGTTTTGCAGGCGTTTTTCGTGCATGTCAGCAAATGTGTGGTTAACGACACGGTGCTCCGCCTCGTCAGCTCGGATCACGTTGATGAGGTCGCGGAATGTGGCATTTTTGCTGAGGTTCCAGTACACGCGAGCCACTTCGGGAACATCATTTTTGGTAGGGCGCAGCCTTCCTTCGTCAATTGCTCTCATAACGCCGGTGTATGTAATGACGGCTTCCTCTTCAAGGTAACCGACAAAGCGGTGTACAAAACGGGGGGAAATCACATAGGCGACCAGGAGGAAGAGGTACATAATGGCTTGCGTAATAATGATGGAAACGCGTAGGGGGAGCCCTGGTTGGCGAAGTTCAATGAACGTCATGAGGTGCATGCGCTCATTCTCTGCTTCAACAAGAAGAGTGTTAATCCAACCCTTGTCGCGCGTCATGTACCGCAATGATGAAAGGTGGCGCAACATTCCACCGACCATCCCCGGGACACCGGCAACAGTTTCAAGAAAAAGGCAGCGGCTGATGACTTTGCTCTCCGTGATGGAACCGAAACGGTAGAGAGAGAATGTGTCAAATAACCAGCGGCAGGTGCGGACGCTGCGGTAGGCGAGTGTATCAACGAGACCGTTTGGCTTCTTGTGCGTTATGGCCACATTCTCAATATCGGGAAGGCTCCAGGTGGGGCGGTCCTCACTGCTTTCATCGGAAACACGCAAAGGAACGACAGGCACGGTTTCCAAAAAACTGAGACGGTTCAGTTGAGTGTGTCCCCACACAGGTGTTTTGGCGTCAGACTTCTGGCGGCAAGCCGTCCGGAGCACCCAAGGCGCAGCTGCGGCAGTGATCCTCGATGCGTGGTTACGAAACATTCCTCAAGGATGTAGTTTTAAAATTTGTCTGGATGTATTGTGGTCACTTAATGTTGTATTTCTTTTCGTATGGCAAAGGTTTTTTTTTCTTTTTTGCTCTTGGTGTCAAGATATTACCTCTGTAGTGAGTATATAAAGGAAAGGTGAACACATTTAACAGATAAACGCAATATCGGGGAAAAATACATCGCGTTTGTGGGGTGAAGGGGAGAGGGAAAGGTGGTGCAAAGGCAGTAATTAATCTCCATCGCGTGATTAATAGGGGTTGAGCAACCAGCTAAGCCAAAGGCTTTTAAAGCACTGACATGAGCCGTAGGGAAAGCCAACTTTCACCTCCTTTCAGGGGTTCAAAGAGGCCTAAAGTTCTTGTTCAGCCTGTCTTGCTTATAATCCGGGAAGCGGGGTGTTGCGCGTCCCAGAACAGGGGCCTGCTGCTGCGGGTCCCTCGGTCGATATCGGCGTGTCGGATGGTAAAATAAAGAAGTTTTAAACACATCGATGAGGGATTGTCGCGCATATTCCTGAAGTTTTGGCGGAATCAGTTGCTGTGTTTGTCGCAGATGTGCTACAAGTGGCTTCGCCAACCGTACATTCTCCGGTTGGAAGAACGTGTAACAGTAACCCCGCAGCCCTCGCCTTCCGCAACGGCCACTGCGATGCACCCACGTCTCGAACTCAGTTGGTACGTCATAATGGACAACATATATCACATCAGCAAAGTCAATGCCACGACTGAGAATATCCGTGCATATGAGACAAGTGGAGGCACCTCTGCTGAACAGTTTCATCGTACCTGTTTTCCCCGTGGCGGACGAGTGGGATGTGAGTGTCGTCACACGCAGACCGGGTACAAGGTTTTGCAACCGCTCACACACGTACGCCACATTATGGCGCGAATTACAGAATATGAGGGTTCGCTGATCCTTACGCAACTTACCGCTGCTGTAGAGCCAAGCCAACCTGCTGATCTTCTCTGCTTGCGAAACCATAAAAACAACATGCGTTATGGATGCGCAAACCGCAGCTCCACATATGGAACCAGGGGCGGGAGCAATCGGGTGCCCGAGCTTATCAGTTTTCACATCAACCAAAACGAAACGGTGAGATGGAAGAAGCATCTGTTCCTTAATCATCTGGTACACAGATGGGGGAAGCGAGGCACCGAAGAGCAGTCGCTGAGGACGCTGCGGACCTTTGGGAAGTGCACCAAGTATGATCTTTACTTTCTCGAAGTGATTGGTAGATAATAGGTCGTCAACCTCATCTAAAACAAGCACTTTAACTCGCTTCAGCGATAACTTGCGTTTGTACAGGGCAGGAAGCATGGTCTCCGGTGTGGTGATTAACACATCACATCCCTCAAGTGCGTTCAGGTGGCGCTTCTGCTCCTCCGCACTGGAGGCGCGAACGAGAAACTTAACGCGGAAGTCTGCATCTAACTTCTTGCAAAGATGATATACCTGCATGACGAGTTGGGAAGTAGGAACGAGTACAAGAAGGAGGGGCTCGGCCACGGATGACAGCTCACTCACCCACATGGGAGACCGCTGCTGCTTCGCTGCATCCTCTGGAACGGGGTCCGGGTGCGGTTGCCCAGTCAGGGGACAAACTCTCACCTCTGTCACCGACAACTCACAATAACGACACACTTCACCTTTTTCCATTTTGTCTTGCATAAGCTTTTCGATGTTGGGTCTATTCAAGTCTTCACTAACACTGCCTGTGAGGTTCGAACTACCATCTGTTCCGGCGTACATCGCCAAACGTAGCATAGACGGAAACAAATAACCGAACGTTTTGCCTGTTGCGGTGGGTGCGATGCAAAGAATATCCCGATGCTCCAACGCAAGAGGGATTGCCGCGCGCTGCACGGCTGTCATGTCATTCCAATTGCGAGTCCGCTGAAGCTCCAGCAACTGTCGCCTCAGAGTCTCACTTGGACACAGCTCGGCTAGATCTTTAAAAAACTGTGGTGCAGAAGGGGGAAGCTCCGCGGGCATGCCGTACCGATCCGCAATTGCTACCTTGTAGGGTGACTCCTCTACGCAACCAGCGTTCGTTTCGCCACTTAATCCGCTGCTACCGCTAATGCCAGTATCATTTTCGTAATTTCCAACGCCGCGATCGGAGTTGTGGTGTGCGCCTGTAGTTGCCGCAACATCCCGCACAATCTGCCTCAATGTTACCTTGGAAAGGTTGGCCGCCCCTGTCGCCTCACAATTCCTTTCCAAAGGGGGTCTTTCACCACCACCCAGCACATCAACCAAATCCAGTGGATTGCGACCATGATTGAGGGCAACTTCACTTGTGGCATTATTTGTGGAAGCACTGCAGAAGCGAAGCGGAGTGACAGGCGTATCCCTCGTCTTGCGCAGAATCAATGGGGTGTGCAGACGCCTCGCGAAGCGCCTCATCAGGCTTTGCGGTGGCTTTGTCTCAACTTGTGCGCAGACAAGTTGTTTGCCCCGCTTCTCAATCGCTCCCTCCTCCTCTCCACGTATTTGTGTAAAGGTGAGTAAGCCACCTAGTTCCGCCTAATCGTGTTGTGTCGCAACCATGCCGATTTACGTGTTTACACCAGGAAATAAAAAAAAAATACGAGCAGTTACGTTTAAACAGCGAAGAAGTAACCAAGAACAGTACTTATCAAAACAAGAATGGAATATTTCATTAAGAGCGACTGGCACATCTGCATCTGCAACTGCAACTGCAAACAGCACCGAAGCATTACACTCATTTACGCTTCAGCAGACTTTCAGTGTTAATGCGACGCCTCATTTCCCTGTATGCATGGAGTTGATTTGATAGATCATCGTCTACACATGTTCCCCCCTCCAATGCAATGTGTGGACTTGGATTTGACCGCTGGGGAGCCACACATGTGAGTAGTGGAAGACCCGCTTGCTCATGCACTTCAATTAGAGTACGCACGTAGAGCGAGTCATCGATAAAGGGCATGACCTTCAGGGCCCCAGACTTGTGTAGCGCCAACAGGAGCCGCTTTTCGCCGTCTGACACGCGGCAACCGAGGCTTGTTATCACTCCCTGGTTGTCTCGTGCTGTGGAATCTATATCTTCCACGTACCTTTGTAGAGTTCCCAGAGAAATTTGCACCTTTACTGGTGATGTTTCGATGGCTGGCTGCGTGGCATACAGGAAAAAGGTCAAATAAACCCCAAAGGCTCGGCTGTTAGGAGCAGCGTCGGGCGGCAGTGTGATGTACGCTGCAGCGAGCTGCAACAGATTCTCCACAACATCTTCGAAGTATGGCTGCGTCGCACCGGCACCTGCATAGTGCATATATTCTACGTTAATACGATCAAAGAGATCCTTGAACGCATCGGGTGTCAACGCAGCGGGAGTTAGTAGTTGTCGGCTGAGGGCCTCTTGGTAGAGCGTTACAAAGTCAGTAGCAATGAGAACAAGACGCTGCTGCATGGGAGTAACACCCTTCCCCCTTTCTGGGGAGCTAAACAACACTTCTGCCCTAATAGTTGTGATGTCGAGAAGATAAGTTACATCTGAAGGTCTTACAGCACGACTTTCACGGCGTTCACGCCATATAAAGCGTGGTGAGACAGTTTACCGCAAGCACATTAGGTAGACTGGCGCCTGGCGGCACAAGAGGGCACGATGTGTCCACCCATCATATGATTTCAGTCTTCTTTTAACGTTCACCTCCCTCCTTCACCCAATCAACAAGTTACCGCCCCCTCTAAAGCTCCAGGCGAGAACCATAGCCAAAACCATGTATAGCGTGTTAAAGAAGGTGCTAGAAAAATGACAAGAGATCGCTCCGGTCGACCTTCTCTTCCTCTTTGCTTTGTATTTTGCTATTTTCTGCCTTCAGGTCTGGTACCAACAGAATCACTTCAACACACCTCATATTCCCCCGTCAGAAAACTTGCCTCCTTAACCCTACCTTTATTCTTTCAAGCTTCCCCAACTGTTCAGCAAGACCCAACTGATTTCGTGTCCTCCCATTTGTTCCCCTATTCGGTCATTCAACTCACTAGAGAAGGGGGGAGGGAGTGTTCACCAGTATCGAAATATAACGCTTCACTGCACAAACAACCGCTCTAGAACGATTAGCTCATCTAAGAGAGAGCGGTTCATATGCCTCTTCCAGCGACGCACCCATGCAATAATTTGCTGTGCCTGATTTCGTTGCAACAGCAGTTCGTCACTCGCCCCATCATGCAACGCCCTCTGCTCTTTCACAAGACGCAACAACTGCCGCAGTGCGTGGATAATGATCGGTGGCGCCGCAGTTGCCACGGTGTCTGGTGCTGTATCAAAAAGTTCTGCACACCGCTCAACATCGGCGGGACTTGCCGGGACAAAAGGAAGGTTACAGAAGCATCGTACTGCCATCTCGGCGTTACCGCGCACGGCGTTAGCGTGCACTTCGCCCATCCGGCACAGCAGGTGGAAAGTGTCCGTCTGGGCCGATGGAATTACACATTTCGTTTGCGCCAACCGCTCCCGAAGAACGGCGGCGTGCACGAAGAGATTTGCACTTTCACTCGTAGGTTCATTGTGAAATGCCTGTGCGAGTGCTGGGCAAATCTTCTGCACAGCGCGGCTGAGTGCATACCCTGATCGAGCGTCATCCGAAACGAGTGTGGCAGCATGGTCCAACACCGTTAGTACATGTACCGCAAGCTCTGTCTTTCCCCGTGCGATTGCGTCCTCAGCGATGCGCACCATTGCATCCAAAAGTTCGTTGGGGGGTACACCCCCGTGTTGAAAGAGCGCACCATCGTTACTGCCACCACCAGCACGCTGACCAAATAGCTTCGCACACACCAATTCGTTACTGCAGTAGTCCACAAACGTGTCAATAAGACCAGTGCGAAAGAAGTACCAGAAAATGGCTGGTCCTACTTGGGAAGCATTCATCCGACGTCTGTCGGCGTCGAGTAGTGCGATGGAGCAGTACTGCTGTATGGCACGGCTAAGGTCGAGTGGAACCTCCGCATCACTGCATTGGAGCATCTTGCTGTTGTGAAAGCACATCGCGAGGTGGACACCATCGACGTATGTGGAGTCATTTTCCGTCAGCAGTCGAACCCCCGAGGACGGCAATAATGCATGGAACATTAAAGACGCCAAACGAACAACATTACCGCGTGTCAGTGCGACCAGATCCTGCATATCATCTAACAGTAACCGCTGCATATCTGACAAGGACTGTATCTTCTCACTGTTATTTGCATCAACGGTGTGGAGACAAAAAAGTCGTATCCATAACGTGTCTTCCAGCGACCGGGCAACCTTTGACGACAATGACGCTACTGTCGATTGAACCACCTCATTGCTCTCCCCAGTTTTCCCCGCAAGCAACAGAAAGAGAACAGTATGTCTGTAGGGATCTGAGCGTGTGCAATCCTCTGAATAAAGAGCACGAAGTTCTAACGGGCAAGACGGTGTGTACTGTTCCATCACGTTCCCCGAGGCATAGGAACTAAGAGTCTTTTCCACTAAACCGAAACCAGCAGCAGCCGCAATGGCTGCCGCCGCATCGTAGCGGCCGCAGCGCATCGAGGTAAATATGTGTGCCCACGGATTAGATGAAGAAGTGTAGCGCTCCACAACGCCGATGAAGCGGGTTGCGTGCATGTTTTCCATATCAGAGAGGCGATCTGACTCGACCTTCAGCATGATGGAGAAAACCGCCGCCAAAGCCTTCCGTTCCATCACCCGCCGGCTGGAGCTGACGTAAGTTATTGATGTCGCTGCAGAGCCACGTTCTATTATGGGCTGCAAGATGTGCCCAACGGTGGTCCACAGAACGGCCACCTCCTCCACTGAATTTGGAGTGTCGTCAACAACGTGATTGGTAAAGTGTGAACTCCATTTTTGCGGCGGCTGAGTGTGAACGATGTGCGCAAAGGCAGAAACTTTGGCGAGGGCCTTCGTCGATGCGGTGTCACGACCGTTTAGCAGCGCTACAACACCTGCATGAGACTGCAACGCGGTGCCCGCAGCGGCTACACCGTTAACTGCCCCCCCAAGTGTACTAGCATGCATCAACTGGCCGTTGCTGATGCTGTTCCTGCTGTTTCCTCCCCTGCCACCACCGCTTCCAGCCTTTAATGAAGCGGTTTCAAAAACATCTGCAATTTCAACACTGTACTTTTCCCACGAAGAGCGTATGATGGCCTCCGAGCGCTCTTGCATCATCTCACCTACGCGTTGGTGCATCTCGTCTACACTCCGTTGCATGATCTCGTGACGACGGTTCGCCACAAACACCTCCAGTGCGGTGCCCAGTTCGTCACTCGCTTGTGTATCCCACGGTGCATCGAGGCTATCCAACTGGTTTCTCCCTACAATAGGCAGTTGGTTGGTGTGTAATTGATGAAGGAGACGCAGCTGCTCCTGAAGGTTGAAACCGAGGCTTGCCATAAAGAGTTCTACTGATGCCTGTGAAGAGGTTGCTTGACCAGCTACCTGTGCCCACAACCGTGCATCCGTGGCTGTTTTGCGCGACATTTCGTATGTGCTGAGGCCGTTTCGGACAACTCGCGTGTCTATGTCGCTAACCAACAGTTGCCTTGCGCGCGCAGTAAGGCGCGTTATGTTACCGCGGACATCATTGTTAGGATCCACTGAACCGCCAGAAGGCACGGCGCTCGTTGACTGGTTGTGGCTGTGCGCTATGAGTATTCCACCTGGTGCATCCGTGAGGTTTGGGATGGACATCATTTAAATTACGACCCCACCCGCCCCCAGTTGCACTGCCGCCCTTAACAAAACTTAATATGAAAAAAAGGAGAAATATTCCTCAATATTAGTTTCCCTTTATTTTACCTTTTCCTTTCTTCTGTTGCGTCTGGTGCAGAGTGAGAGTGGAGTTTACAGGGAAGAGCAGGAGTACTAGTTTAAAAAGTTAATGGCACACAACCAACTTCACGCACCCGTCCCGATCCGCCACTACGTGGCTTATTGAGGCGGCGCATTTGCACAAATTCGTCAGTACAAACGTAAGTTATAGGCGGTTGAAGACATGGGAAAAATTAAAAATACCAACGACAATAACAAATGCTAGCATCTGACTGAGTAATATACCTCTTATCCTTTTTCTATTTGTGTGTGATAACTTTTTCTAAGACCAAAGATTTGGCCAAATTATAGTTTAGGGGGAATGATGGAGGTGAATATTTAATCGTTGAGGTTATCCATAAGTTTGGAAAGCTCACCAAGGCTCACAGCAGTATCTGGTTCCTCTTTTGCCGGATACATTTCCTGCGCTTGTGGCTCTAACTTCTTTTTCTTTTTCACCGGCGCGTGCACGACAGTGTTACTGCTCGCGTTTTCCGCCTCTTCACCACCAACGGGTTCCTTTTTCGTTGCTGCATTAGTCGTTTTTGTTGCTCCTCTCCCTGGTCCCAACGTTTCACTTTCCGTTTTCACATTCTGCAACACGGTGCACAACCTCCTTGTCGTTGGTTTCTTGGAGAACAAAGGCAAACGGTGGGCAACACCGAGAGAACCGCCAGTTGATATGACGGTAATGTAACCATCAAGTCCAGCCGTTAAAAGGTAAGATGCGTCAGGGCTCCATGCCACATCGTAGATGCTGCGCATATGTAAATCCGTGAAGTCACTGTGCCGAACTTCACTGTCTGTGGTATATACCATGACAGCATCTGCAGTCCATACTGCTAATGCCATGCGGTAATCAGCGGGGCCCCACGAACCTTTTTCTTCTGCTGTGGGTCCACTTTTTCTCGCTTGGTTGCTTACCTCAGCTGCAGTCGTGTCGTTTTGTTCTTCATTACACGTTATTTCATCTATGGGTTCCAGGAAACACGGGGCCCATTGTACACCTCGCACCTCCGCATCACCCCGCACCGTTAAGCGGGCTGCAACTTTATCCGGAGCGTTACGTATGTACATGTAAACGCAATGTACCATAGAATTCTTCCAACGGTCCTCTCCCGCAGCGGCTCCAGCTGTCGCATCTTCCGACCCACCACCACTGCAAGCGGAACGTGAGTGTTTGTGTTGCGAAACTTTACCGTACGGTACCGCAAGAATCGCACCATCCGGCGACCATGCAAGGCGTCGATATGATGCACTACACGACTCGCCAATAAAATCTCCCTGTGCCTTTCGCTGGGATACCAGAGAGGCTCGCTTCGCTCCGTGCTTCGGCCCTTGCATAATATACAACGCTGGCCCACTGCCGCAACTAGCAACATAGTGCATCCAAGGATCCCACGCCACACCACGACAAAACTTGCTGTGTGCCTCCTGAAGCTGCACCACCGGCATGGTGCTTCCCTCAAGATCGTGCAGCACAACCGTCCCATCACCACCGGCACTGAGGAGGTAACGCGAGTCTGGCGAGAAGCACACATCGTGCACATCAATCACGTGTCCGGAAAGATGTCTATAATCCTTCCATTGCTCAGGCTCACCATCTCTACTGCTCTCCTTCCACCACAGGCATATTTTTCCATCACAGTGGCCCGAGGCGATAAGACGGCCGTTTGGTGCCCACCGTGCGGTCAAAGGCATCCACGGTGTTACCCCACCACATATAAACTGAACGCAATCTTCCATGCCGCTCTCACTATTTTTAAGCCACCGGTCAATTGCAGCGATATTGAGGTTCCATAGGCGTATGTATCTGTCGCCACCTGAAGTAACTATGCGATCTTCTACTCGATTGTAATCTATAGAAACAATACCTTCGATACTACCTCCCTGGAGACCAAACTGCAGCGCCTCATCGTCGATTTCCCTCCAATGCCACAGGACTTCTAGCGTGCGCACCCGCAATGGATTTTGCTGAATGGATGTTGCCATTTGCGTGCGACACCTAAAACTTGCATATGCACGTAAATAAATGGCAAAAAGGTAAGTGCGAAAAATGAGATGAACGGAAGATCAGCACTTATATCACTCGGAGGGACAAAACAAGCAAAAAAAAATTCATGACAATCACAAAAAGAGAGCTTGTAACCAAAAAAAAAAAACAAACGAGATAGGAAAAGGAACGATAGGAACCAAATGCATCACTCCCCCCTTTTTGCCTCAGCTCCTGCATCTGATAAATTCAAAGTGCGCGCCACACATCCCAAAGGCAGATGCACATCTACACATTTTTTTTCTTCCTCTCTCTTTCTTTTACACACCAACGAAGAAAATGATTGCTGCGAGACGTTAGTGTCAATCCGCTTTGTATCTTTTTTTTTTGGGGGGGGTTGGGGTATGCCTTTAGAGTAAGACACACCGCGATGCCGGAGTGCGCTTGAAGGAAAGAGATAGTGGGTATAACAACAAAATGCAATGGCAACTGCAAAAAAAAAAA
>NW_027124025.1:26447-28851 GCF_001457755.1 Trypanosoma equiperdum
GGAGATCCACTTTTTCGCGCGGGTCGAAAGTCTTACCTACTTTCCCCCCTTTTGGAGCTATTACCCAACACTTCAATTCTTTTTTCTCCTTTCTTCTTGATCACAGGGTTGAGAGTCCACATTCGCAGAGGATGTTACGCACAAACATATGCACACACCATCGCAAGGCCCCCTTTTTTTTCTTGGGAGTGTGTGGATTGTTTAAAGTAAGTAGGTAGGTAGAATAAAATAAAAATACACACACACACAGATATACACATGTGTAAAGGAGCAAATAGATATACATATGGTTCCCCACATACGTATATGATGTGGGTCCACAAATTATGGGAGTGAAGAAACCAAGCAACAATCATGTGCTCTGTCTCACTGTTGTCATCGTTGTTTGGGTGTTTCAATTGACGATCATATATTCTGAAAAAAAAAATAAAGATCACGACATTCGTAACGAACCAAATGAGCGAGGGGAACAGAACAAATAGATGAGCAATAAAATAAAATAAAATGGACCTAATCACTTAATATATATGTTAGACGGAGAGAAGGGAAGTAGAGAGACACCGATATCGCACCAGTAAGTTACACCTGTGCGCGAAAAGAAGGTCGATAATAAGTTGAGGGCCAACTTATAAACACGGGCAACGTTGGGATGTGAAGTAGATCCACGTGGCATTGTCGACTTTTCCACTTTCTCTGCCCAACTTCGCTCCCCCTGTTTCATCTTCTCCCCGATGTCTCAACTACTCCTCTCTGTGACGGCGGCAACGCTGCCCATATCGTTACTTCCCCAGCTGGGGACCGTTGCCTTTCCATTGGCTCTCCCCAGTTGAATGGAGTGTTGGAATGTCGGACACCCGCACACCAACCGTCTCGTGAAAGGTGCCGGATGATGAAACCCTCCACCATACGCAGCATCCGCTCCAATTCCACACGGCAGTTCACCGATACCAGCATACCTGCGGCTGTGGTTCTAATGGAATATGGGAAGAAAAGCACCCTGTGCCTGTTCTCCTCGACACAAAACCGATCCACCTTCGCATTGAAGTCACGCAGCTCTTCTATCCACATTCCGGACTCCTTCCCAAGCAAAACCATCGGCGGTGCCTCGTACGCGATGGCCGGAGGAAACCACTTTCGGACGCGGGAGCCACTCGCCATCATCACGGCATGTTTGAAACGATCCTTTACAGAAATCGGGGTGGATGGTGGGGAACGAGCGGAGTACGCTTGTGGTGGGTTTGGCGGTATCGAATCTCGGTTCGCATCCGACACTCCCTGAAACGCAGAACGTTGGGGTGCGTTGGTGTGAAAGAGATGGGCAACTTCCCACCCAACAAACGGATCAACGAGAATCACACTGCAGCACACCGCGCGGTGTGCCGTTTCGGGCGCTGCCGCGGCGTAAGGACCTAAGCGTAGGGAGCTGTATCGTTCCTGTAGGTATAGTAAAACAAACATCCCTGCTAGGTTACTTCCGCCAAGGACAACCCGCTGTGCGCGCGCTCTTTGCCTTCCCAACTCTAGCAAGACAGAAAGGCGCTTTACAGTCTCTTTCTGCCCACATGAGCCATTGAGGGGCACTGCTACGACCAGCGCATTGCAACGCAATGACTGAGCAAGCCTGATAACGAACTTATGTATGGCTGGTCCATCTTTCTCCCACGGCATTACCAGCCACACCAAAAGGGGAGCATCACATGCACCGCACACTAGAGTGCCCGAGCCTTGAAGAAACAGACGATAGAACTGCACATTTTCTGCAAACTGCTCCAGATGGCGTTTGAATGGAGTGAGGGAAGATACAACACTGCCGTAGATGGTGATCAGTGTTGGCTGGTAAGATCCATTCATGAAAGAAGTTAAGCACTGCCCCAAGAAAACGAGTGCTACCACCTCACACCTGTGATGCGGTTCCTCAGGTGTTTCCTGCTGGTGGAAACGGCATTCCGGTGGGGTTTTCCCGTCCAGTCCATAGTTCCACAGAATGCAGCGTTCGGCAGCACTGTTAGAGAGACGGCCCACTACGTCTGTCGCGTGACGGACGATTACCCGAAAAGTTGACAGAGCGCCTGTCCACAACCTTCTGCAACCCACCATCCTATCTACATCAGCCAGGTAGAAGCAGCGCATCAAATAAAAAGTAGATGAGAGAAAGGATCAATTCATCATTGGGTCGCCCCACTTTAACTAATCTTTTTGTAGCTTCAACGATCCCTGTGCCCCAGCGGCGGTGCAGGAAAAGTTACTAAGAATGACGGCACTCAAAGGTTGAATAGCCAAACTTTACTTTGATGCTGCTTACTTTCGTCCCGCAACGTTTCTCCGTTCACGTACCGCATGCATAAAAAAGAGAACATTGCAGTGTGACCGACGCGGTAACCCCCCCCCCCCCCCCCCCCCCCCC
>NW_027124025.1:28861-40388 GCF_001457755.1 Trypanosoma equiperdum
CACCAGAAGCTACCACGAGCGCATATGGGCATTCCACCGTCTCGCTGCGCCCTTCCCTCCCAAGTTTAACTTGTAACCTTTTACGAGGTGGAAAGCAACTGCGTTTAGGGGCAATAATTCTTTGAAAACCACGCGAAATGTTAATACCACCTTGTTTTATCTTTCTTCAGTGTTTCCGCACCTGACGGCGTTATCACACAGCGTCACCGGGCCATGTAGGCGCGTGATCATTCGACCTTCACTTCCTTGTAACGGAGTACTGAGAAGGTTCTCGGGAGAAGAGTTTCACTGTGGCCGACCCAATCAAACTGCCATCCCCTCAACACGGTTCAAAGCTACCAGAAAACTGAAAATGTGAAGATTCGCACCTAGTGTCTTTCCTGGGTGGTGGGTTGGACTACCGTGTCACGCACACAGCAGTTGCCCCAACCTTTACTTCATTTTGGCGCGTAACGCCTCCAGTTTCGCCTTTAGACCACTCAATTTCCTTTCTTCCCTTGTGGGTCCGACTGTCTGCGGTGTTTCCTGCTGCTGAACCGGTTTCATGGCCGGGTTTCCCGCACGTTCCGTCTTCTGACGTTTTAGAACCCTTGAGTTGGGGTCTGTACTTCCACCCTCGTGCTCACAATGCGAACTGCTTCGCAAATAATTAGAAAAGGACACCCCGGGTTGCACTGGTCCACTCGTTGCTTTATCTATTAGACTCTCTCTAGCCCACCGTCGACTGGGGCCTCCGACAGTTTGTTGCATACGACCCTGCAAGCGCTTTGCCCTGTGTTCTTCTCTGCTCTTTTTCGCTATTTCAGAGGCCACCTCTGCGTAACGTTGTCTCGACGCGAAAAAAGGTTTTGGTGGCCTTCCCTTTGGTAATTCACCACCCGTCTTCGCAAGCCATCGCTCCGTTTTTCTCCTCAATAATTCTTCTCTCTGTTGCTTCTCCTCTGATTCCAAGTGCTCGCGCCGCCGTCGTGACTCGGCCAGACGGTAGGTATAATGAGGATTGGCGTGGAGTGCACTCACTGTGACACCTTTCCACGTGGCCCCCGTGAGTGCTGAGACGACATTTTTCGCCCCTTCAACTGAGAAATGTGCGTAGCGGCGCACACGGCCGTTGCTGTCAAGCCCGAGGTCAATGCTGTGTGGTTGGCCTCCGGTGCGATTGCGGATGAACTCCGCAATCTCACGTTTTGTGCATTCGGGTGGGATATTCTTCAGGCATATGCGCTTCGATGGATCCATGAGGCAAGTATTATATTTCCTCTTGGTCGTTTGTCCTGAGCAGTTATGACAGTTAAAACAAAATAACGCGATCAAAACTCAGTCCATGCACCAGAACCCGCGTACAGTACAAGCGTGACGTTTTCCGTGGTCGACTTGGGTGAAGCGAGCGGTCACACTTTTATTGTTTCGTTATTCTGCTTCTGCACCGGCACCGTAGAAGGAGAGACAAAGGGGAACGACAACGATTGAACAAATTATATCAGAATAAGGCATGGAGGGTCATAGTTGTAAAACACGGAAGGGCCGCATCACAGCCCACCAGCAACAACGTATCAGGTGTCCAGTCCCCAGAAAAAATACACCACAGTTGTCTCACCCTTCCCTTTTCAAAGGGAACCAATAGGTGCCGGATCCTTATTGAAATACTGGAAAGGGGGAGTAAGGGGAGAGGAGGAGAGAACTTTACAGGTAAAATAGGAAATATCTGTAGTATTTCTCAACGACCTTCTCCCCCCAACGTGCCGATGGTTCTCCATCTGGCAAATTATAGATTAAATTCATATATGCATGGGAGCATTGGGACATGAATAGGGGCATTTGGATGCGGGCTGACCCCCCCCCCCGACCACGCTCTCCTGTGATTATTGCTTTGTCAGAAACGAACTTGTATGATGGCACGTTGTGACTGCCAGTGTTTGTTACGTGCGTGTCTGTGGGATTTCCTCCCTTCAATTCTTTAATTTCTTTCTTTTGTCGTCCTCTCTCACGAAGCAGGATGCACGTCGCTCTGCTCTTGTCCTCGTAATAATCTATCCGATCCTGCCTCGCTGCATCCCCCCGACATACACACGTACATATATATATATATATGTATATTCCCTTAACAATACCAGTGCCATTGACGGATGAACTCCAGAACGTCTGCTGGCTGGTTGTCAGTGTGGAAACTAGGCTAACGAATGTCCGTGTCATGGTCTAATTCTGTGATTGTGAAGTTGCACAGCTTCAACCACGATCCAGTGCGCTTCACCCGCGCACTGTATATATCCTGAAGTTCTTTGAGTGTGCAAAGCTGGGGTGTTCTGCAGTGCGGTATGGCAACCGTGGCTGTACCATCCTTTGGTGTCCATAGTATGAGACGCACGTACGTTCTTGATGGCACAATCTCTTCCCCGACGCTCTTCTCAGGAACCAACCGCTCCCATACAATTGTAGAAGCCACTGGCAGCTCCCCGTGCGGCAGACCTGGGACATTAAATGTGAAACCAAAGAACTCTCCAACAGCGTACAGGGCCTCGCGATGCATAAAATACAGGATGGCTTCCTGCTCTGTGTCGGAGTAATCGTTCACTCCCTTCGCACCTGGGGAGGTTGACCGATTTAGCATATAGAGTATCCGGTATGGTAAATCTACAGAGGTGTAGGTTTGTTGCTCGTCAGTGTGATAAAGTCGCGCCATAAGAAGTCGTAGTGATACTTTGCGTATTTTGAAGAGCATTTCGGGTGTTACCTTCCCATGGCACACGCTCAGTCCGAAATCGGCATTGAATGTCATCCCGTCGGCTACAGTTTTCAGAAAAGCATATACGGGTGGCATATCCTTCTCAGACACCCCACACATCCGTTTCATATAGTTTAACACCTCGCTGACTTTAGGGTCAGCAATGAAGTCACTCAAGCTAGTGTTCAACCATCTGCGCATATCCCTCTCAGCGCGGCGGAAGCACGGTACGTCGTCGAGAAGATATTCATGAGTATCCATATCAGAAAATACGGGCACAAACTGAGGTTGTCGCGGAAGATAGCCACCGGGCCCATAACCATCAGGAAAGAGCCCTTGGGCAACCGCCTGAGCGGACTGCAGAATTCGGGGTTCGCCCACGGCGCGCAGGAAGTGCCGACTTCGGTTGAAGCGAGGTCCAATAAAGTCGCGATACGCGTTCCGTAAATACTCCCCCAATTCATACTCCTCCTTCATGCCGCGCGCCGTAAGGTCCTCCGCGCCAACGTTGTACTTGCGGCGGTTTTTTCTGTCGTTGGGGCACATGGACCAGTAGGGGGCGTTAGGGGCGCGGTGACCATGACGGTTGAGAACAATTAGCTTAGTGAGGACGAGGTTCTGCTTTTCGTCCCCTCTCTTCACCCCGGACTCCGCATCGCGCTCACCAGGCTCACTGCTCACTACTGTAAATAGCAACAGTATGATTGCTAAGGAAAATATGGCGTACTTCCTCATTACTTCCCTTGGCAAAAGGAACATATTTTTTATAAAAAAAAATTGAAAAGGTAAACTACTGTGTGTGTTATTACTCAAGAATGTGGGCTCTTCACAAATACACGGACACAAGACCTTCAGTATGCACCTGCCCTCTTTCTCTTCTGCAAGGAGCCCCAGTTCTTTTAGTGTTCCGTCACTTTAGTGGGCGACCCTACTCCGTGGGTACATATGTGAATGTTGCGCCTTCTCGACCTCGTGTTTCACAACCTACCGATGGAAACGAAAAGAAAAGAAAGGGATTACGAAAACAGAAGCACATCAACGAACAACTTCAAACAACCACCAAGGGGAAGGGCACGCCCAGCAGCCACCGATAAAGATGAAAAAGTGGAAACACTCACTAAGTGGTGTTGGGCGACCGCTCAGGGCCAGTACAGAATCAAGTGCAGCGTGTAAAATGAAAATCGTGTCCAAAACATTTTGTATACCAACGCAAACATATCCTGTTACTGTTTACACATTTCAGTCATGACTCACGGTCAAAACCTGCTCACACGATCACTTGGGCTTCTTCACATTCTGGTGGCACCACGCCGCGTGAACCCATTGCCACCTTCATCAGTGCCGCATACGCCCTCTTGCACCGCTCAATTTCGCCGTGCAACACTCCTTGTATCTTCGCATCTATGACGTGCTGGTTTTCTCCACCCTGCCTGTATAAATCATGGAACACTTTGCAACTCTCACCTAACTCAGCAGGAATCCGCCTCGGTGGAATAGCGAGCCTGACAGCCAGATGCTGTTGCTGCGCAGAAATATCACCTGCCGTTTCCTCCGCTTCACTCAACTCTGCTTCTTCTTCACTCTCTTCCCTACGAGGCACATGCTCGACTGATGCGATGAGTTCCCCATCTTCCCGCATTGATAAAAGCAGCTCAACGGCGTTAATTTTCCCTTGTGTGCTTTCCCCAGAGTCACCACTACCACTTGATGTGTTGCCGCCACCTTCTGTCTCGCTGAGACAACACACACGAAGCGCCGACGCGATGGTCGAGAGACGCACACGACTGTAAACTTTCGCGATATCAAGGACAACGTGCCGCTGCAGTCGTGATTCAGCTGTGGCGAGAAGAGACACGGTTCCATCCTGTTCCCAAACAGGTGAAAAGTTTCTTTTGATTGTGTGCCACTGCCCAAAATCACGGCGTTGCGCAGCCACCAGCAGGCGTACGTACGATCCCACATTGCTATTTCGATACTGCTGAATAACTTGCTGAACTCTCATGTGATCTGCAGCGTCACCCCAATCCCCGTAGACACTAATGCAGAGGAGAACGAACGCTTTTGTTGCAGACACTATGATGTTACCGGTATCATCCGGAGAAAGAGAAGGTGTCGCGGAAACTACCTTAAGTTCTGGACTCCCCACACGCGACACAACCTTCACTAATGACAGAGAGTTTCGCAGCCACGAAACCGACGACTCCCAACACTGCATAGCGGCTAGCAAGAGGCCGCCCTCGTAATAATAAGAACAACAACAAGCGAGTCCAGCGCCAGTTTCTCCACACGATAATTCTAATATTGGCTGCCGCATGACAGTCAGAGC
This sequence comes from Trypanosoma equiperdum, assembly GCF_001457755.1. Taxonomy (NCBI): domain Eukaryota; phylum Euglenozoa; class Kinetoplastea; order Trypanosomatida; family Trypanosomatidae; genus Trypanosoma; species Trypanosoma equiperdum. Next base: position 33,910 of record NW_027124025.1, read on the forward strand.
AGGGGCTGGACAGTTACTGCGCGCCGCCTCCCGCACCAGAAGTGGGTGAGCAACGGTGAGATGGTTAGTTGATGGGGAAAAGAGCGTCACCGCACTCTGAAGATAACTAAGCTTACGGAGGTGATTCCCAACATCGCTGTGATCTAGAAGATCAACATATCCCTTCAGCAACTGCCCGAAGCGTTGAAGCGCGTGCGCATGACCTCGGAGTTGTTTATATGCCCCTGATGTCTGTGATAACAGATGCTGCTCCACAAGTGTTAGTATCAAAGAGGAGATTTCACTATCTTCGATCCCTCCCGCAGCATGCCCTCGCATGATGGCAAGGCTGAAATATGTCATGCCCATGGCGAAGCATTGCGGAAACTCGGACCCACCCGTGTGGCTCTTGGGTGAGGGTCCATTCACTGCAGCAGCCTCTCCGCATTCCATCTCCATTAATGTTTTGAGGGGCCCCACAAGGACATGGTACCGCCTAATTAATTCATCAATGTTATGCTCAAGTAATGCCTCCAGGTGCGAGTAGTGTCTGTCGTCCACTGCATCAGTTATCACCTCTCCCACGATATCAGAAATGTTCATTGCAACACTTTCGTTTTCCTCTTTTTTTTTCACCTGAACAGCTATGTGCCGCCACCTTCTTACCCCTTTACCCCCCACGGGAAGCGCAATACACGGGCGAGGTGGGAACAAAGGAGTCTGCAGAGAAAAAAAAGGGCGAGAAATAATAATAAAGAGCCGTATCGGAATATGATAGCCGCCCAAGCAAGAAAAAAAAAACAAAGACAAAAAATCCAACAACTTTTCGGTCCGAAACGGAAGGTGTTTACCGTAAGAAATGTGTTTGCAGAGGGACATTTCGTTCTACATATCAATACAGACGCACCCAACGATACCAAAGACGTTAATTACCGACAGATTCCCCGCTCTTAACATTCGTTGTTCATTTATATATTTCCACTTCTTTCGAGCCAACTTATTTATGTTAGGATACAACATATCATCATCATCACCATCAAAAATATGCGTAATTGGGAACCCGGTTTGGGGGAATACTCACAGGAACACAAGAAGTTTGAAATACATGTTCAAGTAGAAAATAAAGGGGTAAGACAATAAATAAATAACCGGTGGTAACAGTGGCACAAGTCAAACCACTGAACTGGGTGCTTTCCACATAGACAATGAAGTAGCGCTCGCACCAAAAAAAAAAAAATTAGAACCAAAACAACAACAACAACAACATTGACGACGACAAATGAAAATTATATCCGCTTATCTCGCTATCGTTGCGTAGTATCACCTCTCGGTATGTGATCTATCATTTCTCAACAACATCTACTGTGAAAACTCGGGAGGTTGTTCGAACGCGACGATGATCCGCACTCGAAGCCTCCGCCCTCACACACCACCGCCCGGGTGGCAAATATATGGGACATCTATATGGGTACCACTGGCCAGCGCCCTTGTTATCAATGGTATATTTGAGTTCACCAGCTGGATGCTCCGTTACCGCGCATTGATTGCCTTGAGGAGTTCTCAAGCACACCGTTCGCCTCGCGGGGTCGACAAGTATAACTGAGCCATCTTCCAGTAAAATGGACCGGGGCGTATGCTGACGTAACGCCTCTTGCATCGCGACGACAGTGTTCACATCCAGCACGTAGTTAGAGCCTTCAACGGTGTACTGTGCCGCAGTAATTGTTATGGGGTTGCTGGATGTGATGTGCGAGTTGGTTGGTAGAATAAGTGGAAGCGGGGTGGAGCCAACTACATCCTTGTAGCTGCCATTCGCCATCTCTTGAGGGCATTCGTGGATTCTTGTTGCAATACGGCTTTCCTCAGCACTACAAGCCTTAGCGTCCTCATCGACACGCTGTTTTTGGTGCCTTTTCTGTTCTGGTTGTGGTGGCTTCACACGCCATCCCAGCCTTAGTGGGAAAAACTTGCTCTGCATCAGCCGGTCGGACAACTCCCCATCGCTTCGGAGCAGAAGATCAGGATCGACTTCAACACACCGACGAGCATCATTCACATACGTGAGTGCAATCGCCGAAGAGTCTTGCACGCCGCAGTGATTAGCAATAGTGGCCAACAGTGTGATTCCGTCTCTGGCACCCAATGCGTTCACATCAAGGACGCGTTCATTACCGGACATATCTATGTAGTGAAGTGCACATCCACTTTGCGCGGCGCTGTCGTCGTCGTCGGTATTGCTCGTCTTCGTTCGCTTGCGGAGGACGCATATGGTGATTACCAAGAGGATACAAAGAAGTCCGCCACCGCCTGCGCACATCGCTACAATGTATACTGTCTTCATGTCAAACCTACAGCGCGCCTTCCACAACTTCTCTATGTTCTGCGAAGCGCACACGCCGGCGCTTACGCAGTTCGCTATGAGTACCCTACTTTCTTTTCTATTACTGGTTTTGGCGAGTGCAGGATGCCACTCGGCTTCCAGAGAAAAAAGGAAACGGCGACGGTGAATGGTAAATGTGAATGAAGGCATTTTGCAGAAAATAATATAGGATATATATATATATGCACAAGTTTCTGGAAACTGAACACATCATGCTTACGAAATGCCACGCGAACAACGTTAACACTGCCACATAGCGTTCAACTCCACGTGACATATTCGGAAACGAACTTGAAAATAACCGGGAAGCTGCATTCACAAAACGACCAACCGCCCCGACGGAAAAAAACAATAAATACTGTGTTCCCCCAAAAATGTTCGACACACACAAAGTAACGTTTTAAAAATCTCCGGACGCTAATAATGATAACTGCCCATCCTACATATTATATAAAGGTGCAAAAGAAAATAGAATACCTCCACAATTCGGCACCATCCACGGCACAAGGTAAAAGAAAAAAAAGTATGGATATCTCTCTTTTCCTACATTCTCGAAAATGTCCACTGCCTTCCTTCAGATGCTTTTTGATGCACCCAACCTTTTCTCCCTTTATTCCATTGTAAACAGACACCAACACCAAATACCTCACAAAGCAAACAAAACACAACTGTCGCCTTTCCGTCCTGGAGGAGTTTGCGCAAGAGAAAAGATATTCCATTACAGAATTCATAATATCTCCACGACTTCTCTATCTCTCTCCAGCACCGGGGCGGTGTCACACTTTAATTCCTGCAATCAAATCAATATTTTCTCCTCTCCCCCATTGATTGGATCCTGTGAGCCCGCGATACACTCGATGATGATTTTACGCACTTACACGACCCGGTTTCAATCATCATGACATCACACGAGAACTGTCATTGGTCCTGGCGTTGCCAGATCACCAGCGGGGAGAAAAACACACACCTTCAAAACGGCAATGCAATTATTCACCTCACATTTCGTTTAAACATGTCCTTTCCATTACTGAAAGAAAGGGAGCTGACACAAAAAAAAATATTTAGGGAGGCAACGACGGACTGTTTGCCACCAACTCCCGCGCATGATATGGTCTGGGTGTTACCACAAGCGTGTTAAGTCGCAGGCTGCCACAACTCGTAAGAAATATCAAACAAGTCATTACGGAGCAGACTACAAAATGCGCACATTGCTGCGTGCAATTAAGAGGCACATACGTCTGGCAGCCGCACTGTATTCATCTTTTTCTTTTCCCACATCCTCATCAATGGGGTACAAAAAATGGTCTGGGAAATGCGCATCGTATCGCTGCTGGTCCTATGATTGTTTAACAGCCGTAATCCCGTATTTTTCTCGAATATGCCGAAGGTAAACACGCAGCTTTGTTTCGTCCATAGAGCGAAGACCGAACGGTTCGTCTTCTCCACGCTGTTTCAGGATTGTAGTAATCTCTGTTAGCAGCCTAATTTTTTCCTCTGAGTTAACAGTATTTGGCCCCACTCCGAGCATGTGTTGTTGTCTGCGGCGCATGGCAGCTTCAAGGACGGGATTTTCCTCTGACCCCTGAACACGCGGTTGGTTCGCTGGGGTCTTTGCGCTACTGTCAGCCGGTTTCACTGCGGAACACTCTTCACATTTTCTCACTCCACTCACTTTCGGTGCACAATCGTCGCAGACATTTCTATTACACTTCGCACATTTGTGTTTCCACAACAAAATGCCAAAGGAACGCTTACACAAGACACAATGCGAATTGCCAGTCATTGCAAACTTTTGTGGGGGAGACAACGGTTCTACACCTCTTCTTTTTTTTTTTTACTATAAAACAAGAGGACTTTTTGCTTTCACCCCGCAGCAGTTTTTGTTCTGTTATCCTTGCTGTCGCCGACCCCTCCTTACGTGACCCCCTTCCCTCCTTATGAGACAGTGACTAAGCTAACCAAAGGGCGTGAAAAGTGACAAAAAAAAGAATCAGCCTCATCCAAGCGTCCTTGAGAAAAGAATACCTCCAACCTCTGACATGACATACTCCAACGAAAGAAAGAACACACATGTACATCCATCAATTCTCGAGAAAGCAAACAGGGGAACGAAAAAACAAACAAACAAACAGACGAAAATAACATCCAGCAGCATCCGGTAGAACACTGCAAAAGAGCAGAAAGAGATGAAAAACGGAGCCTCTCCGTTGCTGCCACCCAACAATGCGAAGGAATGAAGCAACAAGCTAAAACTATTAGAAACATATACAAATATGTCAGAGCAGAGCACTTTCACGGGCGCGACCCAACCTCAATGAAATATAAATAAGAAGCACCACAAAAGCTGCACGCAACAGAAGCAGACACAAACTCCGGCAACTAAATCGACTTTCGTAGTGTTTCCATCAGCGAAGAAAAAGTTACAAAATCGATTGCAGCAGCGGACACCCCGGTGACAAGTTTGTCAAACATCTCATTCACCTCCTGATCTGTCAAATGCTCGTCAATATCTGCAGATGCCCGTTTCAAACTATCTTTCGTAATAAAACCTGGATAATCCTTATCTTCGAGAAGACGGAAGGTAAAAAGCAGTTCCTGCTCCTGCGTTCGTCTATTCAACGTCTTCAACACAACAGCTGCAAACAACTGAGGATCAACAGTGTTCACCTCAGACTCCGGTTCAGGTGTCCACAACTTTTCCCCCGCTTTTCCAGCTACATTAGCACCAGCTTCCGATTTCCTGGCAGACTCCTTCAACATCTCTTCTTTACATGTCCGAACCAGTATGGAAAGATCAATACGCGATATACGAATTCCAGTTATTGTGTAAATTGCCCTTTTGAGCTCTTGCATAGTAATGCTGCCCGATCCGTCTTCATCAAAAATATGAAAAACATCGAGGATATCTTCTCTAACAGAGTCTAAAGACGACATGCGTACAAACTAATGTCAAAAAAAAACACAAAGAGATAAAACACATGGGCAAGGGGATCACAACTAACCGCAATGTAAGATCGTCAGTGCCGCATGATAAAATGCATCAGGGTTCAGACTCGTCTTCCAATAGTATGATGGCAATCTCATCATTCTCACAAGGCTAGTGGGCACCCATCACAGTAATAGGGTGTGAGCGGTGTCTCGCACGTCACCCGACCACGGAGCAACACGCTTATGCTCGCGCAGCTTGAAATGAGTGCTCGTCATCAGGAACAGACATCACCTTCGATTAAGATGGAATGACGACGACACAGGTATAGAAGGGGGACTACAAGAGGGGAAGTAGCACAAGCGCACAAGCACGTAGGCATCTCAGCTGTTCTTTCTCGATTTAATTTATTCCATTCGTAGCTCACTCATTCGAATCATCGGTGTGTCGCGATGTGAATTGAATGCTCATCACGTGATGGTGCAGGTACAATACATAATAGGTGTGTGAAGGGGTATGGCAAGGTGGGGTAGTTTGTATCTGTTCTCAAGTATGGGATAAAAATGAGAAAAAAGGAGGAGGTGAATGTGAACGCATATGCGAGTCAGCGGGTGCGCACCACACGCCCGCAAACGGATGCGGTGAAATGATGCTGCTTTCTCTGCAGCGCGCCAGTGTTACCCATTCGCTCGCTCGCGCTGCCTCCTTTGTAAGCCCTCTTCTGCACATGCCGCTCATGGCTATACGTGTACTCAGTGGTGCCCGCCATTCATACCACCGGGTGGGGAGTCTCGCACCGACGAAAGTACGGCCCGCGTAGTTGCTGCTGTGGGATCCACCAGAGGGGATCAACCACCACAGCCGGTGGCCCCCGCACCGCCAGCGGCACGAGGTTTTACTGCGCGCAGGTCTCCCCACGCGAGGCACTCACTGCCTTCGGAAATTCGGGCGAGGGACTTTGGCTCGGGACCCGCGTCATGGCGGCACCCCGTCGAGCGGTGGAGGCGTCTTGTGGCGCGCGGCTGCGTATGTTGCCCAAAATGGGTTTGCTTTTGCAACGGCAGCGGAGGGGAAACTACACGCCTGCAGTGTCAACAACACACCGCATCACGTCGCGTGGGGTGGCCGCATCCTCATCATCCTTTACTAGTACGACGGACACAGACACACAACACTAACAACATTCCACTCGTT
>NW_027124027.1:0-770 GCF_001457755.1 Trypanosoma equiperdum
TATCATGATATCCATCACCATATTAATTTTTTTAATTGCGCATATTCTACTTTCTTCCTCTTTATGTCTTTCTGTTTCTCCTTTAAGATTCCTCGTGTCACCCATTTCACTTAACCACTCACTCACCCTGATTGCATTCTTTCCTCTACTTAAAGTCTTTTATTTTGATCGTTAATATAGTTGTAGCAACCAATATCATTATAATATTCGTAGATATACACATTTACAACACTCTCTTATCATTAGCATTATTATTATTATAACCCTACCTAATATCCATAAAGTAAAAACTGAAGAAGTGTTTTTCGAATAGCACCAACTTTTCATGTCCTACCACCATACTACTTTACATTCATAAGCTACTTTCGTGCAAAAATGTCATATTTTTTGAATTGTTCAATAATTTCGACAATTAGAAAAGGTTTTACAAGAGTTTTAAAATTTATTAAATTTTAGAAATTTTAGAAACCCTTTCAAAATAATTTTAAAAAAATTTCATAGAATTGAGCAAGAATCCTTAAAAAGCTGGAGTGCTATTAAACTTACAAAAGAAGCGGCAATGGGAGCGGTTTTCTTATTCACAAGAAAGCTGGAAGAGCGGCAATCCGGTTTAGAGAGTTTTCCAGTACCATCAACGTAATCAATCCATCCACATAATGCTTTCTGGTCCGGTTTTACATCCTTCTTTTCCGCTTTACAGGCTTGCTTGGTTTGAGTTTTACTGCAATTTACCCTGGCACTTGTCTCTCCTGTTCCTGCTGCTGTGTTTT
>NW_027124027.1:780-1564 GCF_001457755.1 Trypanosoma equiperdum
GGTTTTGCGGTGTATTTTTGGACGTGTTGATTATTGGGCCCTGCATTAAGATCTTTTGAGGGCTGCCGCCGGATCTGTTGTGGCATGGCGATGTTCGCGCATAGACATGCTGTTGATGCCGTTGGTTGCTCGTGGGCTGTTGTCGGTATGGCGAGGTTGTTGGGAGGCGCTGCGGCGGCTGGCTTTAGCTGCCGAACTCCATATTTTGCCACTTCCAAATATTAGTATATGTGTCTTTTTTTTACCTTGAAAATTAAATCAGCTGAAACAGTGGAAACGCCACGCGCAAGCGTTTTTAAAAAAAATTTTGAGGCCACGTGCAGCGCAAAATGCAGAGCTTGAATTCAAAAAAAGCTACAAGAGAAGAAAACCCGATATACAGGGCGCGAATAAGAGTTACGGTTTCATCAAAAAATGGCCGCTTCATCACTTAAAGAGGACTAAAAACATTTAAAAAATTTAAAATGAAATTTAAAAAATCGGAAAGCTGCTGGAAAAAAAAAGTAAAAATAAGAAAAAAACGGCTCAATCTTTGATGTGAAATGAAGGAAAATTAATATATACACAAAAAAGGCGAATCCGCTGTTTTTCTTGTAAGGATTAGGGTACGCATAAAAACGAGCCGCTGTACCATTTGAAAAATAAAAGAGATCAGGATTTGTGACGCTTCATTGTTAGGAAAGAAACAACTTGGCAGGAAGAGGAAAATCAACCCTAACCAAAATAATCCTAATCCTAACCCTAACCCCTTATAACTTCCATAACCTCACTACCTATACGCCTA
>NW_027124159.1:0-1922 GCF_001457755.1 Trypanosoma equiperdum
TGCTGTTAGATGAATTGCTTGAGCTCTTATTGCCACCAGCAGCTTCCACCTCACGAACCATTTCCTCCAACTTCTTCAGAATCTCTCCTTCCTTTTCACGATTCTTGAAGGAAGGCTGTGGGGCCTCTGCCTGCGTAATTCTGTAAATCTTGCAGAGTGTCTCGAACTCTCCAAAGTTGTGGTGCCTTTCTTTTTCATCCACATCATCCGCAAACTGGCTCCAGTCAAACATCTCAGTCCTCCATTTGAAAGAATTCAAATCACCCTGAGAGGAAGGATATAAAACAGCCGCAAGCATCCCAATGGCAAACACTGCTTCGTGCCTCATCGTGATTTTGCCTATACATTCATCAGCCAAAAAGGAGGAGAAAACTAAAGCTTGTCATAACAATTGTTGTTGTTATTGACAGACACAACAAACAGACACATAAAGATATCGAAATTAATAAGTGCCTGACACAAACCAACTACAGCAGCATCCAACAAAAAAGGAAACACATCCCAAAGTACACAGAGTTATGTGTGTGAACCCTCCCCTCAAGCCGTATATCAACATTAAGTTCCCTCACAGGTGTTTTCCTGTTGGTTACCTTATTTTCCCTAATTTATTGATTCAAAAAAAAAACTTCATTAACCATCATGCCAAGTAACCGCACTTCCAACTGAGGTGCGCTGCTCCTTCCATCAATAACAAGCTTATCCATTCTCCTCATGAGTGCTTGCACCTTCACGTTATGCTATTTTCCCAAGTCCTCCATTGGCTCCAGTTGCTACTTTAATAGCTTAATTCGCTGGCACATCACGTGCCTAATTTGCACGCACGTGTTACCCTTGTCCGATGAACACAACTCTGCTACTGAGCCCTATTCAGCATATCCTCCTCCTTTCATACGCGTACTGGAAATACTCTTTCTTTCCCTCTATGTATACACAGCTTCTTGCGTTCCATTTTCCTAAACAACACACTAGTAAAGGTAACAATTGGGGTTTCAAAACACCATCTCAGAAAATTAAGCTTATTAATGAAACCTTTCATTATACGTTGGCATGATGGAATATTATGTTAGTTGCTAGCACACAAAACAGTCCCAGAATAATTAGAGACCTTCCCTCTCAGCACCCTCATTTAGACCATTTTCCACACGCAAAATAATTACACACCTTATAAGTAACTCTCATCATCCTTACTTCACGCACTCTTCACATAAGCAGGGCCCTATTCCTCTATCCCCACTCCACATGCAAAGAGCATTAACACACCCCACCACCCCCAAACAAAGATAGTGGAGGGACAACCAGAGTTATAATAACTCGCAATTGAGATGACTCAAACAGGGACATTACAACAAAAGAAATGATAATGTACGAGAAACGCGTGAACACGCACATACAATGTTATGTATGATTATCGTTGTTACTGGGAGAAGTAGTGGCGTACATGAATGTGTTCTCTTATAATAATATAATCATTACTATTCAGATTATTAACATATTTTTTGTCGAGTGATAGCTGTGCAAAATTGCTGTTTACTGAAATAAAAAATGAGGAAACAGGAATAATATTCGACATCAGGATGAGAAATACGGAAGGCGATTGGTCAGTAGAAAAGGAAAAAAAGATGGACAAAATAATGTCATCTATTTCAATTATAAGAAAGAAAACACGTAAACTTAAGTATATCATTTGGTTTGTTTGCAGCAAAAACCATACGTAAATTCTCTTGTGGCATGAGACATCTGCTTATACTGACACGAACAAAATCTCTTAGCGGATAACATTAGCCATATCAGGGTACAGGTTTGCCTATAGACTTTAAAAAAATTTTTTTTCGTGCCTTCGTGAGAGTTTCCCCACACTGGCGCGGCCATCAGCCATCACCGTAGAGCCCTGAGATGCTATCGGTCTGGCGACTGTGGCAGAG
>NW_027124029.1:0-2184 GCF_001457755.1 Trypanosoma equiperdum
TTTTTGTTGTCTTTGTGTTGGTCGCATTCTTTATTGTTATCTTTTTGTTGCACTTTTGTTGGGCTCGTTGCCTTTGGGATGTTGATTTTGCTGTACTCCGCGTAAGCTTTGGCTTCGGTTTGCAGCCTTTCCGCTTGTCTTTTGGCTGCTGAGAGCTGTTCGGTTAGTGCTGCGGCTTTTTCCCTTGCTTTTTCTGCTTCTTCCAGTTTGTCTGCGAAGTCACTTATTTTTTTGACCCAAGGGACGTCTTTGAAATGCTGTTGGTTGGCCGATGAGTAGCCAGTGAATTTGACGCACACGCCGTTGGCACCGATCCCGTCGCAGCTCGTTTTTAAAAAACTACCAAGATAGCCGTTGCCGCCGTGTATTCTCAGTTTATTCTGAACCGCTGTCAGCTTCGCCCGCAGTAGCTGCGCCGTTATTTTTGTCTGCGCTGTTGGTCCGCAGAACTTTCCGATCACCGTCCATTGGGCTGGTGCGCTATTGTGTTTGCCGTCCCATTGAGTTGTTGGTGCGTTACCTTCGATACAAGCGTGTTCTAGTCCTGTGCTGGCTCCTTGAGCGCAGAGGCAAATTATTGCCTCAACCACAGTTGTTGTTGGGTGTGTCGCGCCCGCCCCTTCGCAATAGGTGCTATGCCCGTTGCCAGTGCCGCTCTTGAAAATGGCGTCCTGTGCTGGCGCAGCAGATGGTTTTGTGGCCTGTCCGTACACTATTTGATTTAGTTCTTGTTTGCTGTTTTTGGCCACAGTTAATTTGTCTCCTGCGGTCTGCTGTGTTAGTTGCGCGTGCAGTTCCTCCGCCGCCTCTGCTATTGGCTGCAGCTTAATGTATACCAGCTTTTGGACATCTTGTGGCGCGTCTTTTAAGCCAGCTGAAGCCAGTAGAGTTTCTCTTTTGTTTTCGTTGCTCACAGATTGTGCTGCTTTGAGCCATGTTGGCCACATCTTCTGCCAGAATGGGTCGTTCTTCATTGATTCCGGTACTGTTGTTTGCCAGGCTCCTGTGCTGTCGTCTTTTTTGAACATTTTTGTCCATTCTTCTGGGCTTAGAGTCATGTTTAGGTCCCGTATCGCTTCGTAAGCAGCTTCTCCCCCTGTCAGCTCCTCCGCTGCTTCGGCTTCCAAGTCTGCTAGTGCTGCGATTTCACAGAGCGCGTCGAATTCTGCCTTGTTGTCGGTCTTTGTTACGGCCGCGTCACAGCTGCCTTTCAACATAAAAACAACAGCAGCAAGTGCTAGAGTTTCTTTAGACATCATGACTTGAACTTTGTTCCTTGTCGTTTACCTATTATTACAGGGCCGTAAACTGCCGATGTCTGGGTACGAGTCCCCGCCATAAAAAGTTTTAGTGCTTAAAATGTTGCATTTATTCATGACTGCTTGTGTGTTCTTTGAGATACAGACGAAATTGGCGCGGTGTTGGCTGCTTTATTAAAAGATGTTAATGTTTTGATCAACAGGAGTTGCATTTCGTTTAGAGTTACTATTATTTTCCGCACTTCGTCTTCTGTTTCTTGGACCTGTACGCAGCTTTCCGTTTGGTTCCTGTGGCCATCTTGCTGTCTTGTAATTGTTAGTCTATGTAAAATGTTAAAGGTTGTGGTTCTGTCCTCAGCTTCAGCCTTAGCAGATGCTAGTCCAACGTTTTCGCCAATCTTGGTTTATTAGCTACCGAACTGGCAAGTGCTGCCACTTTTTCTCGAATTAGCTTCCTAGTTCTTCCAGAAATTATAAAAAAGAGCGATAGGCACTGATTTTCCAAATTGGGCCAGGCCCGTAGACGGTCGATGATTTATACACCGGTACTTGTATTAACTTTTGTACGAGTACAAATATATTTGTCGGTCTATGCATATTTGCTGTGAAGCATACTTGGGTAAACAATGTTGGTAAGGGGGAACAACTGCGTATCTCTTCTTGTCTGTAGCATTATAAGCATGTTACACTAGCAGCCGAGCTCCTGAGAACCTATGGTCAATTCCAATGCTTTTACATCAAAGTTTATCTCGTTAACGTATTTTTAACCTATGTAATTTTTTAACTATTTTGAGTTTTGTACCTGCTAAATGCACTTTTTCTGAACCTATTGTACTTTGGTGACTTATGTTATAGAACTTCACATTTTTGCTGGAAATACGGTAAGGGATGCAAATGTCGCCGTATAATGTAACCCATTTACCGA
>NW_027124029.1:2198-3510 GCF_001457755.1 Trypanosoma equiperdum
AGCTGCTGCTATGTCTTCTACTTCAGTTAACGAGTTGTCTGAAATCATGGGCGCTCAGCTGTTTGCAGCGGCGTTGGGTGTCCATTCACTTGCGAGGTTTTGTGATATTTCTGCGTTGAGTGATCTTCTGCCTGCTGATGTGGTGTATTTTTCTCGTTTTGATGGTGTGATTTTCGTCGTATGCCGTTAATTTGGTTGTGGTGCTGTCCTGTGCGTTGTGACTATATCGGCACTTTTTTCTGTGACAAAGAAACTGGCTCGTTTTTTGGCGTTCATTTTATATTATGGTTTCCGTTGTAAGATGCTAACGGTAGAAAAAGTCGTATTGGACATAAAATAGTCAGTGAAAACGACCGATATTTAGTCCTGGACTTCGGCCAAACTGCATCTAGGTGAACTCTTTGCGGAACCTCAATTTTAATCTACCAAATTTACCATTTAGCTCACATGTTTAGAGTATTATATGGCCGTGTCTAAACAAAATACTTGTTCTATATAACAACTTTTCCGATTTTGCCGAGTATTGGAGCTGTTAAAGCTCACGTTTTATACACAATCTTTTGATGCAGTAATGTTTTACTTGTGTATTTCTTTCCGTCTTTACCATTTATCGGCCTGGTGTTAACCTTTCTAAACTTGGTGCTTTTTTTGCACCTTTGATAATTTTGGTCTAAATAAAAATCTAAAGATTCCAAATTTTATTCTCTAGTCTCAATATGTAATTTGAAATGTTGATAGGGAAATTTGAAAAGCTTTAAAAAATAAGTAAGTTACCACAACAAGATATTGACACAAATAATGCATTGATTTTGTTGTGATGTAACTTCTGAACGGTGCATGTGCAGTGCCTTCGCTTTATATTTGAGCACACAGGTATGGTTTTAGTTTTAGAAGTCATACTGAACCTGGAATCTTGCCGCACGTTACTTGAATTATTATGCGTTATTTTCTTTACATTTCTCGTCTATGCATTGAATTGGAAACGTATGCTACTTGCACTTACACGTAAAGATATAATAAAAGGTTTACTAGATTTCTCTTGCTAAATAGCCCATTTATCCTTTGTGTTCATGACCTTTGAGTCAACGTATCTTTATAAAGCACAGCTACAACTGTTTCTGACATAAATTATGCTGTTTTATATGTCCTTTGCCATGTGAAATAAGGAGCACCATCTTTTCCTCCTCACGTATTTTTTTCTTCTTTTATGCAATGTAGGCTAGTCTTTTGTTACCCTCTGCATCTTCTTTTCTTTTTTATTCAGTATTTTACTTTAGTATATGATGTAAAAACAATATACATTGTTCACTGG
>NW_027124029.1:3520-4441 GCF_001457755.1 Trypanosoma equiperdum
CTGTGTGATGTTGAATGTCATTGTATTTATGTTTAATATTACACATGTCCCATTTCCTTTTCTTCTTTTTTGTTTTTTTTGCGTTTAATGACTAATAATGCTTCTTTTCCTTTTTATCTCTCTCTCAACTACTGACGCCATCACCTACACTAACTTCCACTTAAATCTTACAATTGTTTTTACTGCTTCTCATTCGTCCACCTACTTAGTGTTCGGCATTATTCTTGTTATTATAATATTAGTATATGTGTACTCACCACATTCTCCTATTGTTATTATTATTTTTGCTGCTTTCGCTATCATCATCAATATTATTACTCTCACTAATATCCATAGAGTGCGCAAAAAAGAAACCAAATTAGAAGTATTTTAGAAGAGCACTTATTTTTTATACCTTATTATCCTACTACTTTATGCCCATATGAGACATTTATAAACATTTTCATATTTTAAAAAGACGCAACAATTTGCAAAAGCTTGATAAAAAGTGCTGAAATATATACAAGTTTACTAAATATTCTCAAAAAACAAATTTTCTCTAATTTCCATAAATTTTATAAAGTTGAGAAAAAACATTAAAAAATTTAGATCTCTTCTACACTTACGAATGTAAAACAATCACTGAAAAAATTTGTTATTTACGAAAACTACCATCTCCGCATTTTTCCGTATCCTTGTCATCCTCATTATCTTTACCCTTCCTTCATGCACAATTTTGTTTATCGCCTGTTTTGTCATTTTCGCAATCAGTTTTGGATTTGTTACTTGCACACCCAGCCGAAGGTGCTCCATCTTTTGGTGTCTCTCCTGCCCCTCCTGTTGCTGGGGTTTCTTTTCCTGTCTGTTTAGGTTTGAACTTTCTATCTGTTTCATTTTTTCCTTCCCATTTGCATCCGTGCTGTGTACAGGTGGTTTTTGATG
>NW_027124029.1:4531-6248 GCF_001457755.1 Trypanosoma equiperdum
TTTTCTGTTATAGTCGTCTATCTTCTTTATTGTGTTTGCGGCTGCCTTCAGGTTGGTGTACCATGGACTCGTCTCTATCTCCTGTTTTGCTGCTGCGACGCCGCCATTGTAAAGTACGCAAGCGCCCGATTGGCTGTGCCCGTGGCAGGCGGTGTTAATAAACGTCCCGAGCGTCGTCGCCGTTGCTGTTGCCGTTGTTTGACTCAAGAGCTCATCTAGGTTCTGCAGTATTTCTGTCGCTGTTACTTGCCGTTTCGCTCTTGGTGGACACGGTTTTAATAACTCTGGTAGCAGTGTTTGTAGGTTGCTGAACGTGCCGCTGACTTCTGTCGTTGAACTACTGGTTGTCGTGCATGGGTCGGCTATGCCGTTGACGTCGCCCGTTTTGCTGCAGATACACATTAACAGCGCTATTACGGACTTTGCTTTGGTGTTTGCTCCTGTTGCGGCGCATAAGGGGGTTTGATGCCTGGGGGGCGGAATGTGTCGTCAGGTCTGCTGCTGTGGTTGTCGACACGGTTCTTCCGGGCGCTCCAAACACCGCTGTTTGAAGTTGTGCCATTGCTGTCGTTTTGCCAGCATCGCCCCGCGTCTGTAGTGCCAGTCGCATCTGGTTAGCCGCTGCTGCTGCTTCCATGGCCTGTGCTATTTGTTGCAGTCGCGTTTTCCTCAACGAATGCGGTGTTTGTTCCGCCGTCAATTTTTTGTAAGTGTCCTTGACATCAGCATCTTTTTCCACTGCCTCCACTGCCTCCACTGCCTCCACTGCTTTTAACCATGCTTGCCACCGGTCAGTCCAGGCTTGGTCGCTTCCCCGTTCTCCTTCTTGTTTGTCCGGACGCTGCTGGTTTTCCCCCTTTTTTGCGAATTGCTTTCTCCACTCCTCTATGCTTAGGGATGCATTCAGTATCTGTAGATCGTCGTAGGAACCTGAAGTTGCAGGTAGCGCATCTGGAACGTCTGCTGTTGCCTCTGCAATTTGTATTAGTTTGCACAAATGCTTATACACAGCCGCATTTCTGCCTTTCGCAACGTCGGCTGCTGCTGGTGATGCTGATAGTACCAGCGCTAGTAAAAGTGTTGGCACTAACTGCATATTTGTTGCTTCCACCGATTTCCACCTTTGTTATTCAGGTGTCAATGGGTGTTGTTGGTAAGAAATCTTTTGTTTGGAACAAGTAGCGGCTGCTCTTGTCCAGTTTTTGTCCTGAAGTCGGTTGTTCTTTATTTTTTTTACGGCATTACAACTTCGTAAATGCAAACAAATATCCCTGATTAAGTGCTTGGTAATAAATACTTTAATATTCAAAATCTAATTTTTCCCCATCTATCGAATAAATTTGAATTGTTTCAAACCATTTCGTAATAAATTGCTTTTTTGTATTTTTTCATACAAAATAAAAGTATTCATAATCAACTTTGCTTTTTCTTCACATGCAAATGGTCTGGCCTGAAAAATAAATGAATGATGCCTCTCCAATTCAACCACTACTGGGAATAGAAAAAATCTCTTATCATAATCCAATCCAATCATCCCCCTCCTCAAAACAAGTCTCTATTCAACAGTTTCCTTTTAGGCAACACTTCAAATTAGCAGAGACGTGCAATTACTTTGTTCAGACCACCATTCCTCACTTCCCTTTAGTAACTCTCACAACGCACATTCAAACCTTTTAAATGCCCATACTCTTGCTATTAAACCTCCACCACTAAGATA
>NW_027124029.1:6258-7598 GCF_001457755.1 Trypanosoma equiperdum
GCCCATATTAAAAAACCAAAAACATCTCTGCACATGTTCTTCTTAAATACACTCTTCACTAAACGTCTCTTCATTTTCCGCAGTATTCTGCATAAAATATTCCATAGCATTCTCATGTTTTACATGATCCGAAACAATAACATCAGATACATCCAAATGAATAACAACATCTTCATCACTTGCATCCTGCCTCTCTAAAAATTTCATAACCCATTTAGACCCTTTTACATGACTATACAAACCACCCATAGCAACTGTAATAATATCAACGTGGCTTAGTTTGTTACCTAATAATATTCTACACCGCCCTCGTGCTGCATGAACTTGAACTAGAAACACGATAATTATTGGTTTTTCTTTGGCCCATAGAGTTTTTGTGGCAGCAGAAAGAGTAGTAACCTTAAAAGCGCGCTAGCTTTTTTATCATTATTCCAGATGTTAATAAATAATGTTAGAAGAGAAGTTAGCATTTTAAAAGCCGTTGGTTCTGTGTTGTTTTAGTGCGTAGAAATCAGTGACTGGTATACCGGGTTTTCTCTTTATAATGAATGTAAGATATTTTTTAAGTTCCATAAAGGATACATAAGCATTGAAATACTGCACACATTTCGTCTATTTTTGTAATTTTCTATGTGTATGGTTTAATGAAAGAATCATATCTGTAGCGGCTTTTGGACCACAAGAAGTCTTTTCAGCTTATGTGATGGAAAACGATAATATCAGTGCTTCCCCAAGTGCTTCCACCTGCAAGTCTGCTTGCACGCATTAAATAACGAGATTCGTGCATATCTGCAGTTGATAAACCTTTAAATTTCAATTTATTCCTTACCACCGCCCCGCCATAATATCTTCATTGAGTACTCTAAAATCCATATATGATTCAAAATTTCTGAATTTGATTGGCGATTTTACTAATTTTCTCAAAGGTTTATAATCAACAATTTCCTTCACTACATCTCTTGCTAGAGTAGACGCATAACCAATGGTATGCCATGTAATTTCATTACTAAATTCTTTATAATAACCAACAGCTCTCCCCATATTCAGTTTCTCTCGTGGCAATGTTTCGAGATACTGAAAATACAATGGCACTCTCATAAAAATATCATCATCTGCCTTCATGATATAGGGAGTATTTTTAGAAAATATTTCAACTGCGAATTTAAACCACAAATATGTTTTTCTGCTCATCGTGAGTTCTGCCTCCCAGCCCCAATTGCCCGCATTTCCCACTTTCTTATTTGTTGTAGGGTTCACATCACATACAGGTAAAATAATAATGTCCTGGTATAACTCTGCATCTCCTTTAACAATTTGTCTGAGCTCACAATTGTTATTTG
>NW_027124029.1:7611-7850 GCF_001457755.1 Trypanosoma equiperdum
ATTTCCCATATCCTCCTCACATCAATGGACACAAATTTCGTATAGTCATCCCCAACAATGTCATTTGAAATAGTTTCACCTTTACCAAACAAGCTGTATAGTGAAACAAATAGATTAATTCCCATAACAATAAACAATAAACAACTCATTGTTGCATCGATACACCTTATACACTTTTTAAGATACTTTCACCATATTAATTAAATATTTTAATACCTTATACAATCTTAGAAAACATT
>NW_027124029.1:7922-8154 GCF_001457755.1 Trypanosoma equiperdum
GGTCACCCTCACCAAACAATTTGTATAGTGACACACATAAACTAATCCCCATAGAAATAAAAGATAAACAACTCACTTTTGCATAAATACTTCCTATATGCTTCATAAATACTATTACCATACTAATGATAACTTTAAATATCTTATAAAATCATGGAGGTTGTTAAGAAAGAAGTCAGTTGTGGCACTAAGGTGTTTATTTAAGGAAACAGTGTTTACGTAAGCAATGTCT
>NW_027124029.1:8164-8630 GCF_001457755.1 Trypanosoma equiperdum
ATATTGTTATCATGTATCTGTCGAAAGATGTATGTTCGGTGTGCGAATCTTATATTTTCACCCGCATCTATATTCCCCTCCACACATCTTTATGTAAATAGCAGAAGCTAGGTGCACCACTGGGTCATCTATGCTAAGATTTTGAACATTTCTGCGCTAACGTCGCCGGCCAGTCGTTTTCATCATGAGCGGCCCATCATTATAAGTTGATAAACTACTGCTGCTGTTGTTATTACAACAATCATCTCCACTTTTCCATCTATCCATGTCTGAATGAAATACAGCGCATCATCGCCTCCTGTCTCGTTTCTCTGTGCTTTGCTGCGTCTTTTATTCTGTCGTTTACTTTCACATTTTCATACTTTGGTGCTTTCCGCCTCTGTCACTACAGATAAAATAGAGTCTCTATTGGGCCTGTACATTGCAGTCTCTGCGTCCCTCACTGTCCTCTCCATCGCTTCCTCTT
>NW_027124029.1:8640-9485 GCF_001457755.1 Trypanosoma equiperdum
GTGGTGATGTCCCGCAGAGTGTAAGAAATTGCGAATATTTAAATCCTTTTGTCCCTCTGTCGTTGTTGATTTCCTTTATTAGAATTTCCCTTTTCTCCCACTTACCCATCTACTTCTGTAGCAGTGCCATTTTTTGAGTGCCCCTATTTCAGAAACCCATACAGTATTCACCGTCGCTCTCATTATAATATTCGTATATACACAGACACACACAACGCTCTCTTATTATTATTCTCAGTATTATAACCCTAAGTAATATTTATAAAATATGCCAAATTGTAAGATCATTAATTTTTCATAGATTCTCACACTAGCAATTCACACTCATAAGCCACTATTAAACACATTTTACTAATTTTTATTTATTCTAGTTTTTCAATAATTTAAAATTTTTATTAAAAAGTGTTAAAATATGCCAAAATATTAAAAGTTCTTGTAAATTCTCAAAATCATTAAAATATAAAACTAATTAAAGAAATAGCCCTCAGAACCATTTTTTACTAGAAAAATGCCACTTTGACACCCTTTTTTTCTAGGCTCATCCTCATTACCTTTACCTTTCCAAATGCGCAATTGTTCTTGCCCCTGTTTTGTCATTTTCACACGGTTTCTTAGTTTTGTGCCTTGCACACCCAGTTGTCGCTCTTTCTTTTGCTGTCTCTCCTGTTCCTGCTGCAGCATTTGTTTGCTCTTTTCTCTCTTTATGTTTGCAGTGACTTCCTATTTCTTCTTTGTCGCTAGTCCATTTGCACCCGTCACTTTCCTTGCATTCTGATTTCTTCTGCTTCTTATTACATACTTCTGTATCTTTCAAATTTGCTTCTTTGTTGCTGGTTGCTTTGCAT
>NW_027124029.1:9592-11126 GCF_001457755.1 Trypanosoma equiperdum
CCCGGCGGCTTTTGGGGTCGTGTCGAAGTTTTCAAATTTTTGGGTTTTGCTAGTGTCTGAAAGTTTGTCTAGTAACGTGGCAGTGCCGTCCTCTACGAACTCCGGCAGTTTGGCTTCATCTATTGCGTCAAGGGCTGCCTTTATGATCGGGACTTGTTTGATCGTGGCCGCGTCCTTTGGGAAAGCTGAGGCGGCCAAAGCTGATGCCGTGAAACGAACTATGCTGTTGACCCAGTATATGTTTGCCGGCTGGTCTGTTGTTCCACCGTAGTCACCGTGGGTGTTGTCGGCCTGGGTAAGTTTGCATTCGCCTGTGCTCCCTTGCAAGTTCTTGCCGTTTAGTGCGGCGACTGCTGCAAGTTGTTCTTCTACGTCGCTGCCTCCGGCGTCGGCTGCCGATGGTATTTTGTCGAAGCTGTCGTCACCTGTTAAGCAGCCTTCAAGTCCTACGTAGCTTGTCATGGCTGTGTTGCCGCTGCCGGCGGCTATGCATAAATCTGTTGATGCCTGTGCTTGTATGAAAATGCTGGTCATTTGGTCGATGTACCCAGCTACGTATGTCTCAGCGCCTGCGGCGGGTGTCGCCTTTGGTGCGAGGTCTTTTGCTCCGACTCTACGTTCAGCGGCTTTTTGGGTTGCCAGAAATGCTATAGCTGCTGCTGAACTAAGGGATCTGTTGGGATCCAGGCTTTTAATGCTGTACAGGTATGTCAGGAGGTCCTCGTATGAAGCGGCTTTGGTAAGCATTTGCTCTGTTGGTTGGCCGACCTTAGCTGGCGTAGCTTTGAGCGCCTTTGATAGCTTACACATTGCAGTAAAGGCTTGAAGTTTTATTGGGTTCTTGTTGGCTGTCACAGTCCCGGTGCTCAGCCATAAGGTTATCTCCATCACCAGGCAACAAACCTTGACTGTTAGAAACATCGCTTTTGGAGATTATCTCTAACAGCTTTTTGAAAGTATGGCGATTTAGTAGTAGTTTGGTTTACATATTTTTTACAAATAAGTGGTGCAGAGTTAACACTGCTAGCTTGCGGCATCTCTGTTGAATCGCTTTTCAGTTGTTTCTGCATTTTTTCTAGTTTCCAGCCTTTGTTTCGTGTTACTCTCAGTGTCTCTATGCTTAGAATTTTATTGAGAAGACCGTTCTAAATTATGTATATCTAGTCTAACCTGTATATCCTGGAAGTTTATGAAAATTATCACTTATTTTTAATGACGTCACCTCTATACTTATCAAAAACATTAAAAACCTTTATATCTATAATTTCAGCTTTTGCGATCAGCAAAAACACTGTATTTTACCTCTTGTTCTGTGCGTAAATATCAAGTCAATAACACTATGACGTTTCTAGTTCTTTTGTATACATGTTATGCGGTAAGATTGTTTCTGATATCGTTTGCTTTAACTCCCCTGGCCCATAACACATGTAAATATTGGAAAAAAGTGCTTTTGTTGATGGTTTTGTTTCGCTAATTTACGCCTTGATATGTGGGAGAGCCAAAACTCTTATGTCCATTACTCTCTCTTTGAAAG
>NW_027124029.1:11136-11471 GCF_001457755.1 Trypanosoma equiperdum
TCTTTGGTTCATATACGGTTTCTTATTCCTTAGTTTCTTCTTTCCCTTGTCCCTCAATCAGAAGTCTCTCCTATTCTGCCTTTGTATGAAACATAATAGTTACATTTGTTTGGTGTGTTGCGCTGTGAGTTTCTTTTGAGAAGCCTCATATTATATCATATAATAATGCCTTGTTCATTTCTGTTGTCCGCAATGCGTGCAATCTAGTACATAACTGCATTTCATCCTATGATAATAACCATTTTTGTTCCAGCCAGCCCTTCGGCACTCACTTAATCGCTTTCATTTTTTCAGAGCCCTTGCTTTAAGTGCTTCTATTTTCGATTTCTATTCTT
>NW_027124029.1:11481-18291 GCF_001457755.1 Trypanosoma equiperdum
GTAAATACAATTGCAACCCTTACTATTAATATAAATAATATAAACTTAAATAAACTAAAACTATAAAATTTCAGAATGTTATTAATTTTTATATTTTATCACCATGCTACTTTACATCTATAGGAAATAACAATAACAAATATCATATTTTATAGTTTTTCAAGATTTTCACATTTTTAAAAGGTTTTAAAAATATATTAAAAATATATTATTTTCTCTTGAAATAGAAAATTTCATTTTTTTTCATAAAGCTGGCGGCAAATTCCTAAAAGTTTTACAGCAGCAAAAGTGCGAGCAGAAGAGAGGTCTTGTTAACAAAAAAAGAATTTTGTCCTGTGGTGTTCGTGTTTTTTGTTGTTACTTCCACTTTTACTCTATCTCTAAGTTTACATTTTCCGTCTTTGAACACACACCCATCTTCATCTTTGCAGTCTTCCCGTGGTTAATCCTTCCATTTTTTTTTGGAATTCACTGTTATTGGTTGTTGTTTTTGCTTTTCTTGTGTTTACTTGACTTTAGACTCTAACAGCATCATCACCACTGCTGTTAAGTCTGAAAAACTGTTGATATCACCAGTTTTGTTTGTTCTTTAATAGCTTTTAGGACTTTTTGATTTCTTTTACCTTGTCCCAGAATTTGTTTTTCATTTCGGATTCTGTCCCATAGGTTGCTTTTATTACATCCACGACGGCATCAGAAGCTGTCCCTATCGCTTTTTCACTGTCTAATCCTAGGTATTGAAGCCCAATAGCAGCTTTAAAATCTTCGTCAACTGAGTAATTGGATATGTCAACAGGGTCGAAGTTGTTGCTAATAGTAGCGGTTGCTTGAAGTGCGGCGTTCGTTGCCGCTAGTGCCTGGCTGACATAGTGGTCGAAGTTTCCTGAGTTAAATGGCCCTGTGCTCTCTGTTCCGTAGTTTTTGTTTGCTTTTGAATATGTTGCTGCTGTTGTTGTTATTAGCTCGCCGCCGACAACGCAGATGTGTGTGTTGGTGGCTTGGCCATTTGAGACAGCGTTATTTGTGCAGACGCTGCTGCCGCTGCCCTTGCCTATTACCGGTTTTCGGGGCGAAGTGCCTTGTCCCGCTAGCGTTGTCAGCGTATATATTTTGATGTTGTCGAAACCTTCTGGTGTTGCCCATTCGGCCGCTTTTTCTGCTGCTTTGTTGTACTTTCCGTGGTCGGCTGCCGCATACGTGTTTTCGCCCTGTTGAACGTAAATGTTTGCCTTGCCTTCGTCGGCGGCCGTAGGGTCGCTGTTGCCTGTTGAGAAGTCTTGTATTTTGAGGCCCGCTGCGTCCTTGATCCCGAATTGGTGGCCTGTTATGTTCGCCAGTTTTGTTGCCGCATACGCCAGCCGCTCCAAGCTTTCTATTTTGTTTGCTGAGGTTGCCCCGATGTGCTTTGCCAGCACGAGTGCAACCGGCATAGCCGCTTTTCCTAGGTCTCCTGCCTTTGGTGCTGCTGCTGCGGCCAGCGCGGCGCCTAGTTTCTGCTGAATCGCTTTGGCTGGTGGTGCGTGCCCTTGTGTTTTGCCTATCAACGTGTCGACTATGCTGGACAGGGTTAGTGCGGATAGTGATGGCTTCGACATTGTTGCCGTTGGCTTCTCCTTCTGGCCCTTTGCGACCAGCGCGATTGAAAGAGACACAAGGATTGCCTTGAGCATCTGAAGTTTCACGGGGTTTGTAGCGACACTGTATTGCTTAGGTGTGCTTCCACTTTGCTATAGTTTTGTGTTTTTTTAGAAAGTTTGAAGTAAGTACTACTGTTTAGTGCAATTGGAGTTGTGCCGCAGTTATGCTTGTTGCTTATGTCGTTCCATTGTTGTTAGCGCTGTGTAAGTTGGTGCGTCAACGACTTACAAACGCTGTCGGAGTTTTTCATGTTGTGGTGACTGTCTTGGGGTGTACTGCGAAGTTGGAGCACTTTGTCGGCAAAGGAATGGTACCTGCTCCCTATTATTGCTTGGCTTGACAGCGCCACTACGGATCCCCCCTACTAATCTGTAAAATTACCGTCCATTCCACAGACAATCCACACCTCGGTTTTTATTAACAATTAATGAACTTTCTGTATCTAAACATCTATGATTTACCATAGAAAGACGTTATTTCCTATGCCAATTTGCATAAATCTTTTTGAATCGAAGTGACCAGGTGACGGTGTTGTTGCTCATGTACACGCCTGGCCTTTGTTCTCTGATTTAAAAACCTTGTGTTTGTTTGTTCTGAAGGTGTTTAATACTTGTAAATTTGGAGTACATAAAAGTTCCTTATAATCAACCTTTGTTTTATTAACACGTTTCGCTAGTTGCGCATCCACGCCCACTTTTATATGGAGTACTTGCTCCTTTAAAGACCTTAATTCCTGTCCATTGTACGAATACATAATTAGCGGGGTATGACCATTAATTCAGCTCACTTCATAGAGTTCCTCCATAGCTTGATATTTGCGCCACTTTAAGCATTTCTAAGTATTTATTATTTTTCACTGTCCACAGTAATCTATTAGTAGTTGTAGTTTTTAAATCTTCTTCTATAATATTATATTGTTTTAGATAAATAGTAGTCATTATTTATATATCTGATAATAAGACTTCAGCATTACATTACACATACACAAAACCTCCATTCCGTACCTGCTTTTCCCTATCTTACTTTTTTTTTGTTGAATCTGGACATTAGGATCCATCATCAAATCAAAAAACTACAGTATCCACTATCATCTCTCCAGCATATTCTATCCATTTTTGGTTTAAATACGGAAATCATCAGCTTCTCCCGATGCATCATTTTCCTCTGTGTTGTATTATAGAATATTCTTCCCTTTCCTTCCGTCTTTTCTTTCCTTCATTTTCATATTTTGATGCTGCTACCTGTGAATAATGTAGCATTTACACTTGTCCTATGCACTGAACTCTGTCTCTACTTCATTACCCTCCAACACTTCCTTCTGTATATTGATGGATATCGTCGTGCTTATGTTTGAAACTGCGTATACCCCATATTACATATCCATCTCTCTTTTTCTATGTTTCCATTGATGACAATTCCTGTACTCCTTCACGCAATAACTTACTTTCAAAGCACCATGAAAACGAGTCAAGTGCAGTTTTACATGGATATTGGATCTTCCCCCTAACTGTCCTTCTCATGTTAGTATATACACCCTCAAAACACTCTCCTATTACTTCCATTATTATTATCCTTACTATTATAACCCCAAGTAGTATCCATAAAATAAAGAAAATATGCAAAATAAAGCAAATAAGAATAACACTCATTTTCTGTACCCTGTATCCCTACTAATTTATATACTTAGACCACTATCATACATATTTTACTAAAATTCATATTTTTCAAATTTTCAATATTTACACATTTGCATCAAAAAGTGTTAACATACATCTAATTTTAGGAAATATAGTGATTTTTTTAAATTTCATAAAATTGAGCAAAAATACTAAAAGTTTTATAGGATCAAAACTGCTTAGAATGCAGCCAAAACTAACGCAGCAAACACCTGAGGAACAGAAACTCTCAATTTTCCAGAAAATGTTTTTTCATCTTTCTTTTCAGTTTCAGCCTTTGGAAAGCATCTTTCGCCCCCCGGTTTTTTATCATCAAAATCACAACCTTTTTCCTTTTTACAATCTTCGCTTGTTTTGTGCTTTTTGCATTCGTCTGGTGATTTGGGTGGATCTGACGCTTTTTCTGTTTTGGTGGGACATGATGGACTCGCTTGGTTTTTCTTCTTTTCTTCTTGGTCTCTGACGAAGTTGCTGACAGCGTAGTAAAGTTGAGCTTTTTTTAGGGCGTCGTTGTCTGTCATTGCCGTCAGTGTTTCTTTTTCACTGCCAGTTGCCACCTTCGGTGGTTTCAGGTCTTTTTCGAATTGGGCTAGTTGTTCTTTGATTATTTTACCGTCTTCCCCAAAGTTGGCTGATATAAACTTGTCCACAGCGTCTTTGTTCTTACTATAGTCTGCTTTGTCGCCGTTCGTAAACCTCGCTATGGCGTCTTTTGCTTCTGTGCTATCAAGGCTGTCTTTTGTTGTGGTTGTGGTTGACTCTCTTATTTTCGCCAGTGCTGCTTCCATCGCCGCTAGCTGTGTGGCTATGGAGTTTATGGCCTTTTTGCTGGGAACGATGTTGTCGGTCTCGATCGCCGCGTATTCTTCGTTGGCTTCAGGCGTTTTTTTTTTCAGCGTAACTTCCTGTTGTCCTAGGACCTTTCCCCCCCTGTAACCTACTGCTGTGTAGGTTGTGCCGCACGTTACTCCAGGGCCCTCCGTTGGGCCGGGTGCGCCTAAGCCGCAGACGATGTGACTGCCTTGCCCGCCGCTTGTCTTTGCCAGCGCTTTTAGTGCGAATACCTTTATCTCTTTGCGTGTTCTTGTCTCTCCGTCGGCTTCGTCCGTCTGTTTCGTTTTTGTTTCACTTGTCATGCAAATGCCGTTGTCGTTTGGCGTTATTGTCGGGGTTGCTGTGTTTGAGTCGACTGCTGTGCCTGCGTCTGCTCTTGTGGCAGCCACGCTTCCTACTTCTGCTGTTATAACCTCGTCAATTATGCCGTTAATGCCGCTTAGCTCTTGAGTCGCCTTGAAGCCGTTCCGAATGGCATCCCAGTTATCCAGAGTTTTTTCTAGTGTTGTTATAGCGTTGCTTGTTTCCAAAGCCGCTGTTACCTCTCCGGCAAGCTTTACCCCAGCAGCGCCTGAAGCAGCAATGATCGCCGCTTGTCGACTGCTTTTGATAGACAGAAGTGAAGATTCCACTGCACGTTTTAGCTTGTCCGCCGCTGTGTCAGCTATGTAGTTCAAATAGTGCCGGGTATCGCATGGTGTGCTGACTTTCTTACCGTAGGTGTGTAGGTTAGTTGCCGCTGCGCCAGCGGTCGAACATGCGAATATTACTGCTAAAGTGCGGTACATGACTGTCTGTCCGTGATTCTTTGAAATTCCTTGGACTAGTGCTGATTTTGTGATTAGACAAGTGGAGGCAGTGCTGACTATGTATTATTTGTTTTGCTTCTTGTGCTGCCAGACTCATTTTCCAACCGCTTGCTATTGCTCCAGGTAGAAGCGGCGACAGCCTTGCCTCTAGCGTCGCCGTTGATCTGTTTTTTATACTTTTTTGTTGACATGTGACTCAACTGTATAGACAGCTGAGCGCAGCTGCTTCCATTGCATTAAATAGTTTTCCACTTGTCGCCAGAAGGTCTCATTTGTTTGTTGGTATGTTT
Organism: Trypanosoma equiperdum; assembly: GCF_001457755.1. Classification (NCBI taxonomy): domain Eukaryota; phylum Euglenozoa; class Kinetoplastea; order Trypanosomatida; family Trypanosomatidae; genus Trypanosoma; species Trypanosoma equiperdum. The sequence continues at coordinate 16,729 of NW_027124029.1, forward strand.
CACTGAGGATAAGGATCTCTGCTAATTATTTTAAAGACACTCAGTGCTTTGCGACATTTCTCTATCCACTCTCGTCCTACATTGGGCTCTTTCCGCTGAGCTATCGGCGTGTTCTGGAACAAAGGGCAGAATTGTTTGAGTTTTTGTTTCCTTACTGTTGATGAAAATAAACATTCCCCTTTGTCAGCGAATTAGTACCTTTAAATCCTACCTATATCGTTAAATATCTACATCTGTTGTGTTTCCTTCTCTACATTCCTATAGCATTCCCTGTTCATCTTGAAAACAACGAATATGATGGTATATCTAAAACAATTAAAATTTGTGAAATTCACTGGTTTCTGTCGTTTGGTAATTTCGCTTCTTGTATTTGACTCTGTGTAACAAGTTAACACTGCTGTTTATGCCGCATTCGATTGATTTTAGTCTTCTACTTGTGATGAACTGGCTTCTCTTTGTGGATATTGCGCTATGGAATGGGCAAATTTTGGGCTAAAAGTTCTCTTTTCACTGCTTGCTTTTTTAATCAGCCCTGACAGCTGCTGAATAGAAACTCTTATGTTAATTGACCGCTCCTTGAAAGTCCTTATAATGCCGTCTGTACACTAATGCGGAATTGGAGGACTATCACTAAAAACTTTCTGTACTTGATAAAGATTATCCTTAGGTTTATAAGCGCAGTTTCTTATCTTTAAATTGCTTCTTTTTCCTTAACATTAGTCGGAAGTTTCTGTTGCTATTTCTTCGTATGGTGATGTAAGCCCATATGTCCCCGAAGGTCCGCTGTCTGACTTAATGGTCCGACGCTCCTTTTTGTTAATGATGGTCCGCTGATCATTTCGGAGATTAAAAGGGAGCTTATAATCCTTTTCTTCCTCTGATTTTTTATAGGAAGCTACCCAGTCGTTTATTCTCGTTCTCTCCTAGTTATTTCAACTCTTGAGAACTCTTATCACTGTTTTTAAATGCTTCTACATGGGTTTTCTATTTATATCAGTACTGCTCTTATTATAATATTCGTATATACACACATAGTTCTCTCCAATAAATATAATAATTATTATTTTACTTACCACTCTCCTTTTATTATTATTATTATCATTATTATTATTATTATCCTGCTATAAAATTAACTAATATCTACAAAATAAACAAAATGAACTTTATTAAAATAGAGTTCATTTTATATCCTATCATCCTAATATTTTACATTAATATCGCACTATCATGCACATTTTACAAATTTTCAAAAAAAATTAACTAATTCGTAAATATTTAACAAAAAGTGTTAATATATATCAAATCCTCTCTAAATAGCACATTTTCATAAATTTCAAAACATTGATCAACAGCCTTTAAAGAGTATATTGCTACAAAACTCACAAAAGTAGCAGCTATTAGAGCAAAAATTTTAGAAATAACTAGAAGGGAGGCACTTTTCTGTATCTTTTTCCTCTTCACCCTTTTTCACACTTCCGAATGCGCAATTTTGTTTGTTTCCTGTTTTTTCCTTTTCACAATAATTTTTGGTTCCGTGTCTTGCACATCCAGTTGCTCCTGTTC
>NW_027124029.1:18301-20529 GCF_001457755.1 Trypanosoma equiperdum
GTTTTAGAAATAACCAGAAGGGAGGCACATTTCTTTTTCTGGCTCATCTTCACCCTCTTTCACACTTCTGAATGCACAATTCTGCTTGTCGCCTGTTTTGTCAGCCTCACAAGAGCTCTTATCAGTTCTGTGTTTTTCACACCCAGTTGCTCCTGTTCCCCCTGTTTGCTCTCCTGTTCCTGCTTCCGGTGTTTCTGATCCTGCTTTAGGTTTGCATTTGTTACCATCTTTTGCTGTATTGTCGTAATCACAGCCTGCTTTTGTGCAGTTTTTTTGGCTGCCATGGTGTTTATCACATTGTAAAAGGTCGCCTTTCTCTTTTTTGCTTTTCTCATGGGGTTCTGTGGCTGCTTTTTCCCCTTCAGGCGCCGGGTGGGGCGTAGCTAGCGCACTTTTGATGTGCAGCTTGAGTTCTTCTAGCTGCTTGCGTGTGTTTGCAACTTCGGCTTTCTTTATTTGTAGCTGTTGGTGTAGTCTGCCTGCTGCTAGGAGATTATCAGCCCATGGTATACTGGCTATTCCCTTTTTGCCGCTGGCGAAAAAGTCGCCATATTGAAGGCAATTGCCGTTGCTGTCGCTGCAGGAAGTTCCTTTCGTTTTGCCGAAGTAAGCAACGCCGCCCGCATCTGCAGCTATATTAAGGCCAATTCTGCTTTGCAGTTTGTTCAGGATGCTCTGTATGTGGTTAGGCGCCTCCTGGTTCACCGTGAACGCGCTGTCCGCAGTAAAGAGCTCTGCAACTGCTGCTTGGCTGCCTGCAGGTATGTTGGTTGACGAGGTAATGACTTCGGCTCCGGTTCCGGCCGAGGCCCGGCAGCCGGAGTTAGTTTGTGCTGCGCAGAGGCATACCATGTCTAACGCTAGCGAGCTGCCTGTTTTGCCGTTGCCTCCTGCTGTGCATGTTGTTTGCTTGTTGATTGGTACGACCTGTGGTTTCCAGCCTTGCTGGGTGTCGTCCGGACTGAAAGGGTCGGCGCACATGGCTTTCGCCGCTTGTGCTTTTATCGACTGCAGCGCTAGGTTTGCTGCAAGGACTATTTCCCTTCGTTGATGGCTGTTAAATGCTTCGCCATATGCTTTTAGAACGTCTTTGACCCAGCCTTTGGTTGCTTCTTTGGTGGCTTGTCGCGCTCTCAGCCAGTGAGGCCACTGTTTGCTCCAGTCAATGTTTTTTAGCGCTCCGCTGTGCTTACTGCGGTAACTGTCCCATCCTTTTTGCGCTTCGGTGTTGTCAAAGATTTTTTGTCAAGAAATTGGCGCTGCTGATATGTTCAAGTCAAGAATGTCGTCGAGGTCGGTGATCTCTGTCGGGCTATCGTAGGAGGCCTTTCGCAGTGCGGCTGCTGCTTTCCAGGCGTCGCATAGTACTAAGAAATCGCCAATTGCGTCGCTCGTTGCGCCATGAACATACCGTTTTGCCGTAAGCAACATAAGCGACACCGCAGCCGCTGCACAGAATGCTCCTTTTCGTGACATATTTTGATTTGACTTCCTGTACAGGTGTATAGTGATAATGCAATAGTTTTCAGATTTTCAATGCGTTGAAGCTGATTCTGGGGTCGAGCTGTCTTGTTGTGGATGTCACTGTTCTGCCGTATCGACATGTAGTAGCACTACCTGCTCCCGTTGCTGTTCGTGCCCTTATTCTAATAAGATTGTTTATTCTCTTTGCTATTTCGTGGTCACCACGCCGAAAATTTGTTTTCAGCTGCTTGTCACCGTCAATGTTCACGGAATTTTAAGTTTTCTTCGCCTTAAACATATTCCCCCTTTATATGCCACACCACAAATCTCTTCAAATGAAAAATTTCATTTGTCCTAGCCTTTCGCAAAAATTTAAATTATCTCCAAACCTTACGTACTGAATTTCTTTACTTCCAACTTCTTGAACCAAGTAAGATTTTTCACAATTAATTTCGCTTTCTCCTCCCATGCAATAGGCTGACCTGGAAAATGAATAAATGCAGCTTGTCCCATTGTTCCACTATACGGAATAGAGAAGAATCTGTCATCATAATCCAATGCAATCATTCCTCTATTCAAAACAAATCTCTGTCCAACAGCTTCTTCCTGAATTGCACTCCATATTAACAACGGTTTGTAAATACTCTGCTCTGACCACCACTCCTCACTCCATTTTAGTAACTCTCCAGATGCATGTTCAAATTTCTTAAATGCCCATACTGTGGCTATCAAACCACCACCACCAAGATAATGTTTTTCACTGG
>NW_027124030.1:0-348 GCF_001457755.1 Trypanosoma equiperdum
AATTTTTTATTGACGAGAAAACTTCCATTTCGTCACATTTCTTTATCTTGGTCAGGTTCGTTATCTTTGCCTTTTCTTCATTCAAAAACAGGGCTAGATTTTCCAATATTTTTTTTTCACAAGTTTCCGTGTCATTATGGCCACAGTTTACAGTTTTTGTTCCTGCCGCTCCATCTTCTGTTCCTTCTGTTCCTTCTGTTCCTGCTGCTTCTACTGATTTTATTGGATTGCATTTATTCTCTTTTTCATCATATGTGCATGTGTCTTGGGGGCAGGTTGCGTTGTTGTTGTTATGTGCACTGCATAGTGCTTGTGTTTCTTCTGCTATTTTTTTGTTATCGCCACTTG
>NW_027124030.1:358-462 GCF_001457755.1 Trypanosoma equiperdum
GTAAGTGCACGTGTCTCTGGGGCATGTTGCGTTATTGTTATGTGCGCTGTATAAAGTTTGTGCTTCTTCCGCTTTTTTGTTATCGCCACTTGATGTCACAGATA
>NW_027124030.1:472-1289 GCF_001457755.1 Trypanosoma equiperdum
TTTGTTGCTACAGCGGCAAGCTGCTGTAACCATAGCACCTTTGTGAGCGGATCGCCGTCGTTTTGCGCTGCGTTGGTGAGCTTTAGACATGCTGTATTGCTGTGGCCGTCGCAGTCCGTGTTCATGTGTCCGATGTAGGCATCGTTGCCGATTGTTACGATCGCAGTTGCTGCTGCTGCCACAGCGGATCGTATTCTGGCTGCTGTCAAAGGCTGTGGTGTTACTTTTGGGCATGCCGCACGTATTGTAGTCCACTGTGACGCTTGCGGCAGCCCACTTAGTTGCCATTGCACCTTTCCGCCGCCGCTTCGAACACACGGTTCCTCGTTGGTCTTCCCGTTGGCTGTTCCGCACACAGATGCCACGACGTGAGCTAGTGTTTTGCTTTCTTCCACTCCGCCGACGTTACCGCAGGCATTAGCATAGTTGGCGGGTGCTTGCCGGTCAGTGCCGTGTGCTCCAGATTCTTGCTAGCACCTTTACCTGCTCCGTATATTTCTTTGTTTATCCCTGCCGTCAGTGCATTGTCTTCTGCTTCAGTCGGCTTCGGCTCTGAGACATGCAGCGCCTCCACCGCTGCATCGGCGTATGCTGCGACCTGTTGTCGTATCAATTCCTTTTGTACAGTTGTGACTGACTCTAGGTTGTACGCTTTGAGTAGTGTTTCCTCTACATTTGGTTTGTTTAGCTCGGCTTCGACGGCGGCCCATCGCGACCACGTGTTTTTCCAGTCAGCGTGTGTCCCTGCCGGTGATGTTTCCATGGGCTCGACTTTGTTTGGCCACGAAGGAGTAACAAATTAGTCTCTCCACTCCTT